>NC_079222.1:4837735-4902735 GCF_029633865.1 Lampris incognitus
GGCGGATCTCCTCGCACAACCTCTCTTCAAAACAAGCAGCCATTTTGTTATTTGGAGCATGCGCAGTCAGCGCGATTGCTATGCGGTCAAAACAAAATGGGCTGCGCACGGACGTCCGCCTAGGGGTCCGCGCAGACCCTCACAGACATGGGCAGATATGCTAACGTTTCCGTCACATGGACCACGTGGACCCCCGTTGATGAGAAAAGTATGAATTCGCCTTTACCCCCCCCCCCCTCGGTTCAGGGATGGTCGTTCCCTCGTCACATAAATGGCCTCTTTGACTCCCCGTTCAAACCAGCGTTCCTCCCTATCAAGGATGTGCACATCCTCATCCCTGAAAGAGTGGCCACTGGCCTGTGGGTTTATCAGGGTGGGGATACCTGCAGTCAGCTGAGACTGACGGAGTCACTTAGATGAGTGATGAAACATTTCTCCCACTAAACCTCACGTCCAGATTAACTGACTTAACTTTTCTGGGACTCTACACCTGGATTACTGATCACGCATCAAACATAAACATGTGCTGCAACCATAAACACATCTCATCTCGTCTCATCTCGTCTCATCTCGTCTCGTCTCGTCTCATCTCATCTCATCTCGTCTCACCTCATCTCGTCTCACCTCATCTCGTCTCGTCTCGTCTCATCTCATCTCGTCTCATCTCACCTCATCTCGTCTCACCTCATCTCGTCTCGCCTCACCTCGTCTCATCTCGTCTCGCCTCATCTCATCTCACCTCATCTCGTCTCACCTCGTCTCACCTCATCTCGTCTCACCTCATCTCGTCTCGCCTCACCTCGTCTCATCTCGTCTCGCCTCATCTCGTCTCACCTCATCTCACCTCATCTCGTCTCGTCTCACCTCGTCTCGTCTCGTCTCACCTCATCTCATCTCGTCTCACCTCACCTCGTCTCGTCTCGTCTCACCTCACCTCGTCTCGTGTCATCTCATCTCATCTCGTCTCTTCTCGTTTCTTCTCGTCTCGTCTCGTCTCGTCTCATCTCATCTCATCATCAGCTGCCTCTCCGGGGTGGGGTCGCGGTGCAAGCGAAGTAGGGAACTCCAGACGTCCCTCTCCCCAGCGTCCCTCTCCAGACGTCCCTCCAGCTCCTCCTGGGGGATCCCAAGGCGTTCCCAGGCCAGATTGGACATGTAGTCCCTCCAGCGAGTTCTGGGTCTACCCCGGGGTCTCCTCCCAATTGGACGTGCCCGGAAAACCTCCAAAGGAAGACGCCCAGGAGGCATCCTAATCAGATGCCCGACCACCTCAACTGGCTCTTTTCAACGTGAAGGAGCAGCGGCTCTACTCCGAGCTCCCTCCGGATGTCCGAGCTCCTCACCCTCCTCATCTCTAAGGCTGAGCCCAGACACCCTAGGGAGGAAACTCATTCCAGCCGCTTGTATCCGTGATCTCACCCTTTCAGTCCATATGTAAGTATCTTCATCCAAACCGTCTCAGATTTACTGAGGAGGCTGACTGAAGATGGCGATCCCGCTGTAGCCCCCGACCAAGCAGACTCTGCTTACCTCTCCATCGTCACTGTTACCAAGCAACGAGCCACATGGGTGAGCATTGCGGCGTCATTCATCCCGTCGATTACACTAGCCAGACCCTCCCCCACCCATCCACTCAGAAGTTCGCGACTTTGAGAACTGGGGGGGGGGGGTGGAGGCAGGCGTGCTTCGTCTAGTTCATGGTTCTTTAAGGAAACAGCGAAATTGTTCTTGCTGGTTTAATTCTTCTCTGACATTCACAACCCGGAAGCACACAGCCAAAATAGTGCAGGCTGGCGCAACAGTAGTTTTACTCTTTAGCTTCTCCACCTGAAAACTCACCAAAATCGAGTTGAAACGCATCAAAAAGTTTTAAAAGCAATGACAATTCATTTTAAGAGATGTATTGAATTAAGGTAATTGTTTCAAGCAAGATTGCTTTTGTAAATGACGTGTGGTGTTTTATTTGAAGTTAAATTGTTTTGGGTTTTTTACTTCTTTCTATTAATCCACGTGGGGCAATTGTTTCTCTGCATTTGGCCCCTCCTGGCTGTGTCGCTAGGAGCAGTGGGCGGCCAGGCAGAGGCGTGTCGAGGGGTTCTGGCCGGGACAGCTTGTTCCGCTTCCTGCAGGCGGGCCCGGGGACCACGACCACGACCACGCGAGGAGGAAACGCCGAGGGCGGTCTGACAGGACGCGGAGGCGGGGCGGGCTAAGCTAACTGCTAGCCCATGCAGACCCGCGCTTCCGGCAGCCATCATGGCTGACTCAGTGTTTTCTTGTTTAGTTTGGATATGTGTGTTAGTGTGGATGTGTGTTAGTGTGGATATGTGTGTTAGTGTGGATGTGTGTGTTAGTGTGGATGTGTGTGTTAGTGTGGATATATGTGTTAGTGTGGATATGTGTGTTAGTGTGGATGTGTGTGTTAGTGTGGATATATGTGTTAGTGTGGATATGTGTGTTAGTTTGGATATGTGTGTTAGTGTGGATGTGTGTGTTAGTGTGGATGTGTGTGTTAGTGTGGATGTGTGTGTTAGTTTGGATATGTGTGTTAGTGGGGATATAATTCTGTTAGTTTGGATATGTGTGTTAGTGTGGATATGTGTGTTAGTGTGGATATGTGTGTTAGTTTGGATGTGTGTGTTAGTTTGGATATATGTGTTAGTTTGGATATGTGTGTTAGTGTGGATATGTGTGTTAGTGTGGATATGTGTGTTAGTGTGGATATGTGTGTTAGTGCGGATATGTGTGTTAGTGTGGATATGTGTGTTAGTGTGGATATATGTGTTAGTGTGGATATATGTGTTAGTGTGGATGTGTGTTAGTGTGGATATATGTGTGTTAGTGTGGATATATGTGTTAGTGTGGATGTGTGTTAGTGTGGATATGTGTGTTAGTGTGGATATGTGTGTTAGTGTGGATATGTGTGTTAGTGTGGATGTGTGTTAGTGTGGATATGTGTGTTAGTGTGGATGTGTGTTAGTGTGGATATGTGTGTTAGTGTGGATGTGTGTGTTAGTGTGGATGTGTGTGTTAGTGTGGATATATGTGTTAGTGTGGATATATGTGTTAGTGTGGATATGTGTGTTAGTGTGGATGTGTGTGTTAGTGTGGATATATGTGTTAGTGTGGATATGTGTGTTGGTTTGGATATGTGTGTTAGTGTGGATGTGTGTGTTAGTGTGGATGTGTGTGTTAGTGTGGATGTGTGTGTGTTAGTGTGGATGTGTTTGTTAGTTTGGATATGTGTGTTAGTGTGGATATAATTGTGTTAGTTTGGATATGTGTGTTAGTGTGGATATGTGTGTTAGTGTGGATATGTGTGTTAGTGTGGATGTGTGTGTTAGTGTGGATATGTGTGTTAGTGTGGATATGTGTGTTAGTGTGGATATGTGTGTTAGTGTGGATATGTGTGTTAGTTTGGATATGTGTGTTAGTGTGGATATGTGTGTTAGTTTGGATATGTGTGTTAGTGTGGATATGTGTGTTAGTGTGGATATGTGTGTTAGTGTGGATGTGTGTGTTAGTGTGGATATGTGTGTTAGTGTGGATGTGTGTGTTAGTGTGGATATGTGTGTTAGTGTGGATGTGTGTGTTAGTGTGGATATGTGTGTTAGTGTGGATGTGTGTGTTAGTGTGGATATGTGTGTTAGTGTGGATATGTGTGTTAGTTTGGATATGTGTGTTAGTGTGGATATGTGTGTTAGTGTGGATATGTGTGTTAGTGTGGATATGTGAGTTCGTGTGGATGTGTGTGTTAGTGTGGATGTGTGTGTTAGTGTGGATATGTGTGTTAGTGTGGATGTGTGTGTTAGTGTGGATGTGTGTGTTAGTGTGGATGTGTGTGTGTTAGTGTGGATGTGTGTGTTAGTTTGGATATGTGTGTTAGTGTGGATATAATTGTGTTAGTTTGGATATGTGTGTTAGTGTGGATGTGTGTGTTAGTTTGGATATGTGTGTTAGTGTGGATATGTGTGTTAGTGTGGATGTGTGTGTTAGTGTGGATATGTGTGTTAGTGTGGATATGTGTGTTAGTGTGGATATGTGTGTTAGTGTGGATATGTGAGTTCGTGTGGATGTGTGTGTTAGTGTGGATATGTGTGTTAGTGTGGATATGTGTGTTAGTGTGGATATGTGTTTTAGTGTGGATGTGTGTGTTAGTGTGGATGTGTGTGTTAGTTTGGATATGTGTGTTAGTTTGGATATGTGTGTTAGTGTGGATGTGTGTGTTAGTTTGGATATGTGTGTTAGTTCAACCCAGTCGCACGGACTTTCGAGGTGGCATTACGCTAATTAATCTATCGTGATACCATCACGATTATGACCTCATTTACGTTATGTGGTCACGATCTGATAGAACCCAAACCCTAACCCTAACGCTAACCCAAACCCTAACCCAAACCCTAACCATGACCCTAACCCTAACGCTAACCCTAACCCTAACGCTAACCCAAACCCTAACCTTCGTGACCACATCACGTAAATCAGGTCATAATCGTGATGGGATCACGACAGAAAGTCCGTGTGACTGGGTAGGTTAGTTTGGATATGTGTGTTCTTGTAGATTGTTGACGTGGTTTTGACTTAGTGTTGTGCTGCTGTGGGCTGGGGGAAACGCTGTACCTGATTCCTGAAAGTGAACAGGCCGCTGTGGCTAGTTATGGTATGGTACACAGCACTGCTTGATTGCGGTGGTGGTTCCCAAAACGCCATGATCCCTGTTCACTGTCGGTGGTTCTGAAGTGTCTGTTGCTAATGGCTGCTTGGCTGTGTGTGCGCTGTCGTGCCGTCTAGGCTTACATGACATTTTGGTGGTTTTGTGTGGTAGGAGGGGGAGGCTGTCATGCATTTTGCACCCCGGCCCATTGTCATTATATTCCGCTGAAGTGCACACACAACTTGTGCGATGATGCAATTATTTGTAAGGTAGATTTTAATTGAATTTAGAAATTAGCTCTTCTTTGTTGTGTTAATATCTCCCAGTCTCTCCGTGCTGTTTGCTCGTTGCGTTGCCTGGACTGGACTGGACTGGACCAGCATCTTGATTTTTATTTCAGATCTGAAGTGTGAGCTTTCTGATCCTAACGAGGGAAGGCTGGTGAGAGGGCCAAGGGACAAGCCACACGGCTCGCTACTGACCTCTACTGCGCTTCGGTTCCGTCCCCGAGCTGTCAATCAAACCAAATCCTAAAGGAGCCATTAAAGGGACATGAAACAGACAGGAAATGCCTGTCTTTGCCCTTCCTCCATTTTGAAAGGGGATTGTGGCTTTGTCCTGCATTAATTACATTGAAGTGTAGATGACAAGCTGGAGCGGTGTGTCCAGTAGGAAGAAAAGGACAGAGGACTGTGAAAACCAGACCAACCTGTGGACCACATGAGGTGAGTACAAGACAGGGACAGACTTCAAAAATGCAAACCGTCCCTTTCATGTGATGACATTTTTATGGTGAGAAGATACATTTTAATTGTTCTTAATGTTGCAGTTCGGCTGATTGAGATGCAACAGTAGGTTACTGCCTGTTCTAGTCGCTGTTGTACTGGAACGTAAATTGGCGGGAAACGCCAGTGTCGCATGGGAAGTGATGTGTTTTGGGTAACTTCCTCTTAGCCTTACTAAGCCGCTCCCGGTGAATTCACATTTGCGGCGGCCTCACCCAGCACCGTCCATGCAGCGTCTTCGTCCACGTCTGCATTTAAGTTTGGTCTTCGTTTGCTGGCTGGGAGAGCTGGCGCTGGATTGGCTGGGAGAGCTTGGTCTACTGCGTCTTGTGGGCCCGGGGACCACAGCCTTACCCGCACCCGAGGAGGTAACACCGCGGTCGGACAGGACGCGGAAGCGGGGCAGGCTAAGCTAACTGCTAGCTGGCGTTCGTTCCCTTAGACAGTGATTTTTTTTTTAGTGTGGATCTATGTGTTAGTGTGGATATGTGTGTTAGTTTGGATATATGTGTTAGTTTGGATATGTGTGTTAGTTTGGATATATGTGTTAGTGTGGATATATGTGTTAGTTTGGATATATGTGTTAGTTTGGATATATGTGTTAGTTTGGATATATGTGTTAGTTTGGATCTATGTGTTAGTTTGGATCTATGTGTTAGTTTGGATCTATGTGTTAGTGTGGATATATGTGTTAGTTTGGATCTATGTGTTAGTTTGGATATATGTGTTAGTTTGGATATATGTGTTAGTTTGGATATATGTGTTAGTTTGGATATATGTGTTAGTTAGGATATATGTGTTAGTTTGGATATATGTGTTAGTGTGGATATATGTGTTAGTTTAGATATATGTGTTAGTGTGGATATATGTGTTAGTTTGGATATATGTGTTAGTTTAGATATGTGTGTTCTTGCAGTTCTTGTAGTTTTTGAGTATGTGTTTAACTGCTGTGGGCCTGGGAAAGGATATTTCATTTCATGTCATGCACACAGGTACATGAAATGAAACGACAAAGCAGTCCTGATTCCTGACATCCGGCTTCCCACCCAGGTAACACGGGGATTCGAACCTGCGATCCCCGTGTTGGTAGGCAACGGAGTAGACCGCCACGCTACACGGACGCCCCTATTAATGTAGTTTATGAAGAAAGCGAACATCGTTACGTCCCGATGTGACGTCATCGCAAGTGCGACAAGCATTATTACGTCCCACCCTGACGTCATCGCAAGTGCGACCGCACTTTAAGACTGCCGCTATGAATTCTGATCGGGGTGCTGCTGCCCGGGTCATTTAAGACAGTGTTTCTCAACCGGGGGTCCGCGGACCCCTAGTGGTCCGTGGTGTAATTGCATGGGGTCCGTGAAAATAAAATATTTTTTAAAAAAAAAGATCCTGTGACATTTATAGAAATAGGATTATTTTACTCAAATGTGACTGAGACCTTTATCTACCTAAACTATAAAGGGTAACAGGACTTTTTTCTCTAATTACATCTGTTTCACAAGTGTAATTTATTGTATTTTAATAAGAGATCTCGCTCCCGTTTGCATTGTTAAAAGTTACTGCATAAAAATTCTGTTGTTACATATATCTGAAAGTTACTGAATACATATTCTGTTTTGTTACATATATCTGAAAGTTACTGAATACATATTCTGTTTTCTTACATATATCTGAAAGTTACTGAATACATATTCTGTTTCGTTACATATATCTGAAAGTTACTGAATACATATTCTGTTTTCTTACATATATCTGAAAGTTACTGAATACATATTCTGTTTTGTTACATATATCTGAAAGTTACTGAATACATATTCTGTTTTGTTACATATATCTGAAAGTTACTGAATACATATTCTGTTGTGTTACATATATCTGAAAGTTACTGCATACATATTCTGTTTTGTTACATATATCTGAAAGTTACTGAATACATATTCTGTTTCGTTACATATATCTGAAAGTTACTGAATACATATTCTGTTTTCTTACATATATCTGAAAGTTACTGAATACATATTCTGTGTTGTTACATATATATGAAAGTTACTGAATACATATTCTGTTTTGTTACATATATCTGAAAGTTACTGAATACATATTCTGTGTTGTTACATATATCTGAAAGTTACTGAATACATATTCTGTTTTGTTACATATATCTGAAAGTTACTGCACAAGAATTCTGTTTTGTTAACTATATCTAAGTTACAACTGAAAGCTCTTATTTTTGCCCCAAAGAGTGAATAAATGCTATAAATGCAGTTTCTACTGTTTCTATCAAATTGCAACCCCCCTCCCCCAAGATAAGGTGGAGGGGTCCTCAGGGTAGATCAAAAATACGCAGGGGGTCCAGGACCCCAGAAAGGTTGAGAGCCACTGATTTAAGATAACAATAAAAGCACAAACCGTCTCGGAGAGAGGTTATTAATGAGAGCAGAAGTGTGTCGGCTGGGGACGCGGTGTGTGTGCACACAAGCAGCATATGTCTCACGTACCGGGCGACAGACGGGCGCTGAGAGACGGCAGGTAGTCCGGCAGCAGTTTAGCAGACAGCGGGCGCAGCAGCCGGGCCGGGGAGGAGCACGCAGCGGCGCCATTACTACGCCGCTCTCCATTATTTAAAAGCACGGCGGGCATCAAAGAGGACGTCGTGGTCTTGGAAGAGGGATGAAGAAGAGCATCGAGCACGTGCGAGCCAGACTAGACTCTGCACATGAAAGGGCGCCGTGTAAGATCAGAAACTCCCGCTGTGCCCATCTACCGGGGCCTCCCCACTCCAGAGACCCAGGCCAGGGTGAAGACTAGCCTGCAAACTCAGCGAACCGGTTGTTTTGTGTTTGGAAGTTGTCTTGTTTTGTGTTGTCCATCGACTGTCCAAACGTCGATCCTGCTCAGGGATCAGCAACAGTTTACTGTCGTTTCAGTCATGTACTTGCGTACACAAAGGAACGGAAACGTCGTCTCTGCCAGACCACAGCAGTGCAACACAAGATTAAAACACGTATCCAAAGCTTCCCAAAACGACACCGCCAAAAACATACACAACAGAGAGAGAACTAAACAAAACACAAACAGATAACAACACAGTCCATTCAGTGCAGCACAGTCCAACGAACAGGGGCGCAACGAGGGGGGGGGGGTTGCAGAGGGTGCAATGCACACAGGCGCCGCATCAGTGGGGGCGCCAAAAATACAGTGTACAGTAAACAATTTCTGGTTATAGGCTTATTTTTTTAAAACTTTCAATATTTACAAATATTATGACGTAGATGAGAATTTTGGATTAGAATATATAGTTACATGTTATATTTTTTATTATAATACATTTTTTTTGCATACTTCCTTTTGGCGCCCCCGCTGATGCGGCGCCTGTGTGCATTGCACCCTCTGCAACCCCCCCCCCCTCGTTGCGCCCCTGCCAACAAATTCCACTGTCCAGACAGCGAACGCCAGCCAGGAGGACTGTCGGAACTGCCGGTCTGCATTGGCTAGCAGTTAGCTTAGCCTGCCCCGCTTCCACGTCCTGTCAGACCGCCCTCGGTGCCTCCTGTTCGGCCGCAGCTTCGGGCAGGGCCGTGGTCCCTGGGCCCACAAGACGCAGCAGACCAAGCTCTCCCAGCTGATCCAGCACCAAGCTCTCCCAGCCATCAAACGAAGACACAAACTTAGACACGGACGTGGACAAAGACACTGCAGGGACGGTACTGGGTGAGGCTGCTGCATACGTAAGTTCGCGCCGCCATCTTCCCACACCGGAAGCAGTGACCGTGTAACATGGAACCAGATATCTGAAACGCGCCATCAGATGTCTGTGTACATGTAAAATACTGCGAACCCTGTTGAGTTTAAGGTAAAATATCTAAAATATCTTCTAATCCCCTTTCTGCGTGCTTCCCGAGGTTTCATTTTTAATCATCTTAATTTATACCTGCCTTCCTGTTTTTTGTTGGGGGGGGGTTTCTGTGAATGCACATTTCCCTCGGGCTTTACAAATAAACTTAATTTATTCTCATTCATATTATGTTTGAATATTTAATCTTCTTTCACTTCACCATAAACACATCTAACCACCCGTATTGTTCACTTGAGACTCCTGTGTTGGGTTTGTAAACCAAGTACTGCACTGTTACCGTATAAACTTAATTTAATCTGACCTGATTTGAAAGGGGACTTTTTAATTAAAAAAAAACCCTGATGAGATGAAGTGTAGCAGAGAAGGAGCCGTAACCCATTTGTTCATCTCACCAGACCCAAACAGGAAGAGAGACTCTAATGTATTTGATAGAGCTCACCGTGGCTGGCTGATTTATCGACTGACGTGTTTACCATCCATCTGGAAGATGTGCCAGGGAGCTGGGAAACAACACTTACCCGTCATTTGTACAGAGCGGGGCAAAAGTTTGTCTCTGACCCAAAATTAACTACACTTTTATGTGTTCTACCCTATTGTAAACTGCAGGTTAACTTCACATAGATAAAGTAGAAGTACTCGATGACGTCATCAAACCTTATGTATCATGTTAATTGTGTGGTATATAGATTAACTTTATATGAGCAGCAGAGGGCGGAGACGTAAAGGAGTTTAAGTATCTCGGGGTCTGGTTCACGAGTGAGGGTAGGATGGAGCGGGAGATTGACAGGCGGATTGGTGCAGCATCAGCAGTAATGCGGACCGTTGTGGTGAGGAGGGAGCTGAGCCGGAAGGCAAAGTTCTCAGTTTACCAGTCAGTCTTCATTCCAACCCTCACCTATGGTCATGAGCTTTGAGTGGTTACTGAAAGGGTGAGATCGTGGATACAAGTGGCTGAAATGAGTTTCCTCCGTAGGGTGTCTGGGCTCAGCCTTAGAGATAGGGTGAGGAGCTCGGACATCCGGTGGGAGCTCGGAGTAGAGCCGCTGCTCCTTCACGTCGAAAGGAGCCAGCTGAGGTGGTTTGGACATCTGATCAGGATGCCTCCTGGACGCCTTCCTTTGGAGGTTTTCTGGGCACGTCAAACTGGGGGGAGACCCCGGGGTAAACCCAGAACTCGCTGGAGGGACTACATGTCCAGTCTGGCCTGGGAACGCTTTGGGATCCCCCAGGAGGAGCTGGAGGGCGTTGCTGGGGAGAGGGACGTCTGGACCACTTAGCTTGCTGCCACCGCGACCGATGAATGAACGAGCAGAAGAGGTCAGGTGTAGGACGGGTTATGCTACCGGAGTTACCTGTAGTGTGTGTGTGTGTGTCAGTGGTCTATGGGTTGTGTATTCGTCCGACATTGTAATTTTGTCAGATGAATACTGTATTTCAATTTAGGCCACTAGGTGGCACTGTTTAATCTTGTGACGCAACAGAAAATACTATACGACCATATAAATGTGACTTATATTCCGGTGCAACTTGTAGTCCGGGAAATACGGTAAACTAAGTTGTGAGCCAAACTTAAACAAGGGGTGCTGTAGAACCTGATAATGTAATAAATTCCCAATAATGTAATAAACCCGATAATGTAATACAAATCTGCTCTTGAGTCCATTGAAAATGCAATAAAACCTGATAATGTAATAACTTCCTGATAATGTAATAAAGTGCATGTCCCAATAATGTAATAAACTTTTTACCAATAATGTAATAATGTGTTACATTAACGGGACGTTATTAGGGTTAGGGTTTAGGGTTAGGGTTAGCTATGATATAGTTTATTACATTATCAGGAAGTTATTACATTACCAGGTTTTATTGCATTTTCAATGGCCTCAAGTGATTTTTTATTACATTATCAGGGTTATTACATTACCGGGGATTTATTACATTATCAGGGTTATTACATTATCGGGGGGATTTACTACATTATCAGGTTCAACAGGTGCCAATAAAGAAGTTTTAATTTCATGAAAGAGTACGGTTAAACTTCGAATCTAGAAACTTTATTTTGTTCCATTAATCTTTCATTTTTGACTTTTGAGGAGTGTCAGTATTGTTGAATATGGAGACGCGCGAGCCGAAACTAAAATATCCCACCGCATCACACCAGAGTGCAACCCCGCATGCTGGTTTACAGATTGCTGTTTAACTTTCAGTCACTTACACATGTAACCGGTTATTTTCTTGCCCGGTGCGGGATTCGATACGGGGTGTACTGCACCACAAGGCGACGTCACTAACCGCTCGGCTAAAGGGTCAGACCCGTTAGCTAGGGACTAACGTGTCTTATTAATAGTTTACAGTCATCACCCTCCCCGGAAGCGCGCCCTCGCGCTTTGTTATTCCCGCGCTCCGAAGAGACTTCTGAGGATCTGCACACTACCGGATCCCACCGCTGCCACCGGTTATTTTCTTGCCCGGTGCGGGATTCGATACGAGGTGTACTGCTCCACAAGGCGACGTCACTAACCGCTCGGCTAAAGGGTCAGACCCGTTAGCTAGGGACTAACATTAGTACTTTACACACATAAAACACGGGCTGCACAACGTGCTCATGCAGAAAGTGCTCGAATTCAGTACATTTAACTCGCCAATCGCAACCCGAACTCACTCAACACTCGAAGCTCCAGGTTCAAACACCAAGGGGCAAAACTGATCACAGACCAGCCATTCTCTCCTGGAAGAACCTGAGACAGGAATCCCTGGGGAAATGTCCTGCAAGCGCTGGGGGATCTGTGTGGGGACCCTGGAGTCCAGATGAGGTTCTCCCCCCACTGTCTGGCAAGGGCTAACGTTACAGCTGGCGGTATCCTGGTCATGGCTAAAGTCACGTGTGTTTTTAGCCGTTACCGCCATCACCTGGTGTGGAGGAATTTCTGTGGCCTGACCAAGCCAAGCACGCCGAGCAAGATAATGTGGTTGAATGTATTTTCTCTCTCTCTCTTTTGTACATCCATCCATCCATGAGCCAAGCTGCTTATCTGGAGCCTATCCCAGCAGCCGCTGGGCGGCAGGCGGGGAGACACCCTGGACAGACCGCCAGTCCACCACACATTCAAGCCTAGGGACAATCCAGTACAGCCGATTCACCTGACCTGCATGGCTTTGAGCTGTGGGAGGAAACCGGAGCGGACACAGGGGGAACACGCAAACTCCACACACAGGACGACCCAAGGTTGCACTACCCCGGGCCTCGAACCCAAGACCTTCTTGCTTTGAGGCAACCACGCTAGCAACCACGCGGCCTCTTTTTGTATGTCAGTTTTATTATTTCTTGTTTTATATTTTTAATTTTCTACTGTATTTTTTGTGTTTACGTAGAGACCTCCATTCTCTACCTCTGCCCTTCATTTTCTGTCCCTCACCCTTTCGTTGTTTCGTTTACACAGAAATAAAGCAGATTTGTGTGGAGAAGGTAGTCTCCACACCTCTCCGCAAGAGAAAAACCCCCCACGTTCAGTTTGCCTTCTGCACAATTCAGACCTTCATGTGATTAAAATACTTTTCATGTAAAATAAAAAAACCAGATTCCACTGAATGTGTATGGCCCCGTGGCCGTGAGGCTGCGCAGCCACCTATTAGTGACGACTCGGTAGATGGGGGAGGCTGAGCTGAGCCAAACGAGCTTGTGGGGGATTTAAACGTAAAACGAGAAAATTGTGGCAAACACTGAATTATGAAAACTGTCAACGTGAGCGCGAGGAATAGGAAGTAGGGGTCCTCTTTTAGACCCGGCTGGCTCATCCACTTCCTCCTCACACGCAGTTATGAGTGCTATCTGTCCAGTTAGCTTGTCTGGTTATATTAAAACATGTAGTGAGATGAACGCATCTGGAATGAGACCAGCCATGAGTTTAACGTCTCGTGTCAAAACCCCCTGACGACAGCAGGATCACACACCCAGCAACACCTCCTTCCACCACGGAAGCTGTTCTTCCTTTTGTTCAGCCTTTATCCATCTGCTCCCAGTCGCCTCCAGAACCGTGGGAGGCGTGGTCTTGCCTTCATTATTATTCATGAGCTGGCCTTTGACTGACAAGTACAAGGGGGCGTGGTAAGGGTGGGAGGGGGCGTCCGGGTAGCGTAGCGGTCTATTCCGTTGCCTGCCAACATGGGGAAGGCGGTTCGAATCCTCCTGTTGCCTCCGGCTTGGTCGGGCGTCCCTACACACACAATTAGCCGTGTCTGCGGGTGGGAAGCCGGGTGTGGGTATGTGCCCCGGTCGCTGCACTAGCGCCTCCTCTGGTCGGTCAGCGAGCCTGTTCAGGGGGGAGGGGGAATAGAGTGATCCTCCCACGCGCTACGTCCCCCTGGTGAAACTCCTCACTGTCAGGTGAAAAGAAGCGGCTGGCGACTCCACATGTATGGGAGGAGGCATGGGGTAGTCTGCAGCCTTCCCCGGATCGGCAGAGGGGGTGGAGCAGAGACCGGGACGGCTCGGAAGAGTGGGGTAATTGGCCAAGTACAGTTGGGGAGACAAGGGGGGGGGGGTGGGGGGTTTCATATTTTGATGGTTTGATTTGATTGGCTGTATGTAAATGAGCTTCTGGTGACGTCGTGGGTGTCAGGAAAATAAAGAGATGATTTAATGAGAGAGGCTAATTGGGGGGGGGTCGTCTAAAAAGAAAAATGGAAACAGTGAATTCTGACTGCACGTTTTTCAGCAGAAAGAGCACAGCATGCATTAATTACAATTAAAGTAAATAGGGGACGTTAGAAAATCGAAGCTTTTCACTTTCTGACTTTAAAAAAATATAGTGATAAAACAGCATGATGAAAAACGTTTTGCACAAATGATTACATCGTGCAGGTGAGATTAAAAAGCTTTTTTAATTGTTTTTATCTTGAAAGACAGCCTCCCCCAGGACATCCTCTCTACATACCTTCCTCCTCTCATGCAGCTTCAATTTCTTCTCTCCCATCTTCTACGTCCGTCAGCCTCGCGCCTCTCCCTCTGACTGATTTGACTCCTCTCCCAGGCTCATTCCCCGTCACCCACCTCCCCTCCCCTCCCATCACACCTGCTTCTCCCCCATTAAACTCCCATCCTCGACAACGCCCCTGCTTTCCTCTGCCCCTTCATCCTCCTCTCCCTGTCAGGCTCCTCTGGTCCCGACTTTAAAATGGCGCCCTAACGCGGCAGCGTTTCCTTCGGGCAGGAGACTCCATGAAACCTGGCAGGGTTGGGAATGATGAGGAAGTTGGTGTCTGTTCTGTCAGCCGTTCCACCGACCAGCAGAGACGCAGATTCCCATCTTTTTGTTGACCTGGGTTTGTTGAATCTCTTACTAAAACAAGTCGGGCTTTCGAGTCGCTCGTCACCAAGTCGGTTAGCCAGAGCCTGTAGAGATCCCCCAGCAGCCCCAGCGCCTACAGAGCTTACTATGCGCGTTATTATGAAACCCACTGCTTTTCTGGGCACTCCGTCTCTGATTGGCCAGTACTCGTACCCGTTTTCCGCGAACTCTGCCTCTGATTGGCTAGTACTCGTCGCCTCCGTTGGTTAAGGTTAGGGTTAGGGTGGGGTTAGGGATAGGGTTAGCCAATCAGAGATAGAGTAGGGGCGGGTAGGGGCGGGTCTTCCTTGTCTTGCCCAGAAAAGCAGTGGGATCCATAATAACGCTTACTATGCACCAGAGGCGTTATTATGGATCCCACTGCTTTTCTGGGCAAGACTAGGAAGACCCGCCCCTACTCTATCTCTGATTGGCTAACCCTATCCCTTACCTTAACCAACCTAACCAACGGAGGCGACGAGTACTAGCCAATCTGAGGCAGAGTTCGCGGAAAACGGGTACGAGTACTGGCCAATCAGAGACAAAGTGCCCAGAAAAGCAGTGGGTTTCATAATAACGCGCACCAGAGGCGTTATTATTTTTCCCACCTGGATTCCGGGAAGACCCGCCCCTACTCTATCTCTGATTGGCTAACCCTATCCCTAACCTTAACCAACCTAATCAACGGAGGCAACGAGTGCTAGCCAATCAGAGGCAGAGTTCCCGGAATGCGGGTAGGGGGAAAAAAAACAAGGCGCACCAGAGACTTCCGCTGGCGCCAGCCAAGCCGGCTAACTTCCGGTTTAGCCATCCTCCGCTAACTTGAATGGGATCAAATGATTCCATTGTGCGGCTCTTCCAGACTTTCCAGATGTTCTCAGAGCAAACGGATCAAATTCTGATCGCGAAACAAAGCATATCGTTGAGGTTGTGACGCTCAAAAAAATGTATATGTCCAAAAAAAAAAAAAAATTGTGTTGAACAAGCTAGTTAAAAAAACTCCACTGCCATCTCTCCTACACACCTCCATGCCTCCACAGGTATGTCATCCTCTCATCACATTTACACATCTTATATATATATATATATATATATATATATATATATATATATATATATATATATTGGGAGGGGGGTGGTGGTGATGATGGTCGGGTCCTGGGCTGTTCCGGTGGCGTCTGGACACTGCTTGGCATCTTCATCATATTCTTCATATGTTCTATAATTCCATTATAATGCTGTTCATGCTCTTTCAGTGTTGTATTGTGTAAATTGTATAAACACAACATCATGGCACGTTGTCCGTGTTGGAAGAGAGATCCTCCTCTGGTGCTCTTCCCTGAGGTTTCTTCCCATCTTTTCTCCCTGTTAAAGGATTTTTTTAGGGAGTTGTTCCTTATCCGATGAGAGGGTCTAAGGACATGATGGTGTGTTGCTGTAAAGGCCACTGAGGCAAATTTGTAATTTGTGGTATTGGGCTATACAAATAAAACTGACTTGACTTAACACTGTGAAATAAATCCAACCATGTTACTGTACTGTACTTTGCACATATACTGGTACACTCTGTCATGTACATCTACCTCAGGCATGTATGTAAGTAACCTGCTAACATCTATGTCAGCATCTCTGATATATATACACGGAGTTTGACTCCGGTTTCGTGGCTCTCTCAGTGTACTTAACATGGAATAACAACACTACAACACAACAATCTTCAGATATATACACAAGGATTGACTTGCAGGCGAGATAAGAGGTGATCAGGTGCAGTGGTGCAGGGAGTATATCAGAGATGGGAGTATATCAGAGATGCTGAAACAGATGTTAGCAGGTTACTGACATACAAGCCTGAGGTAGATGGACATGACAGAGTGTACCAGTTTAAGTACCATGTCTACTACTACTACTACTACTACCACTACTACTACTTTCGGCTGCTCCCATTAGGGGTCGCCACAGCGGATCATCCGTTTCCCTGTATAGCAGCGGTCGGGAACCTATGGCTCGCGAGCCATATATGGCTCTTCCGGTGACGGCATATGGCTCCCAGACAATTTTGAATTGAAAAAATTAAAAAAAAATCCGTTTGGAACTGATTTTAAAATACTTGTGATATTTCTTAATAATACTGTGTCATTTTAAAGTAAACAGAAATTAGTTTTGAAGATAAATTTCACGGGTCACGGGTCACCCGTGGGTCGGGTCGGGAACCAATGGCTCGCGAGCATGTCGGGGTCATTGTAAAGGTGAAGAAATCAATTTGATCAGATAGCCAACTAGTTTATCCGCTTCAACCCTTGTAAGGGAAAAGATGGCGAAAAGACAAAAAGACGATGATTACCGTGCATTCCAGGCTGCGTGCGCAGAGGAATCTGCATTTGTGGAGAGAGCAGGATCTGCAGTATGTCTAATATGCAATGATAACACTGCATCGATGAAACGGTCAAATATAAAGCGGCACTTCGATACGCACCATGCTTCATTTGCATGGAAATCTCCAGCGGGGGACAGCAGGAAAAGGGCATGCGAGGAGCTACAGCGGAGAGTGCAGACGAGTCAGCAGCAACCACGTGTGTGGACCAAGCAAGGTGACGGGAATTCCGCTAGCTTTGCGGCTGCTTTGGCAATAGTAAGGAATGGAAAGTCATTCACAGATGGCGAGTATGCCAAAACATTCATGCTTGATGTGGCCAATGAACTGTTTGATGACTTCCCAAATAAAGACAAGATAATCAAACGAATAAAAGACATGCCCCTGTCAGCAAGAACTGTGCAGGATCGTAGCATCATGATGGCAAATCAAGTCGAGGAAACACAAATTAAGGACATAAACGGCGGGACATACTTTTCTCTCGCGTTAGATGAGTCAACAGACGTCAGCCATCTATCTCAGTGCAGTATCATTGCCAGGTATGCTGCAGGTGACACACTGCGTGAGGAAAGCTTGGCTGTTTTGCCAATGAAAGGGACAACAAGAGGAGAGGATTTATTCACGTCTTTCATGGAGTTTGCTAAAGAAAAAAAACTACCGATGGATAAACTTATTTCTGTCTGTACTGATGGTGCACCCTGTATGTTGGGGAAGAACAAAGGATTTGTAGCGCTTCTCCGTGAACATGAAAAGAGCGCCATCCTAAGTTTTCATTGAATCCTGCACCAGGAGGCGCTTTGCGCTCAGACGTGTGGCCAGGAGCTTGGTGAGGTGATGTCGCTGGTCATTCGAGTGGTCAACTTTATTGTTGCCCGAGCTTTAAAGGATCGCCAGTTTAAAGCTCTGTGAGAAGAAGTTGGGAATCATTATCCCGGTCTGCTTTTACACAGCAACGTGCGTTGGTTGTCAAGGGGGAAGGTGCTCAGCCGTTTTGTAGCTTGCCTGAGTGAAATCCGGACTTTTCTTGAAATGAAAGGCGTCAAGCATCCTGAGCTAGACAACACTGACTGGCTCCTGCAGTTTCACTATCTCGTGGACATAACTGGCCATCTGAACCAGCTCAATGTGAAAATGCAAGGTATTGGAAATACAATCTCATCCCTTCAACAAGCAGTGTTTGCATTTGAAAGCAAGCTGGAAGTCTTTCTCAGGGACATTGAAACAGGTCGTCTTCTGCACTTTGAAAGACTGCAACAATTTAGAGATGCATGCTTAGCAAGTGACTCCACTCAACATCTGGATCTCCAGCAGCTAGCTCGCTTTACGTCCAATCTCCTGCAGTCATTCAAAGCACGTTTTGGAGAATTTCGTGCGCGCACTGGTCTTTTCTAGTTCATCACTCATCCACGTGAGTGTGCAGTGGACAAAATCGACCTGACATGCATCCCCGGGGTCTCTATCGGAGACTTGGAGCTGGAAGTTGCTGACCTGAAGGCATCAGACATGTGGATGAGTAAGTTCAAGTCACTTAATGGAGAGTTGGAAAGTCTTGCGCGACAGCGAGCAGAGCTGGCGAGGGAACACAAGTGGACAGAAATGAAAAATCTTCAACCTGAAGACCAGCTGATTCTTAAAACTTGGAACGAGCTTCCTGTGACATACCACACAATGCAGCGTGTGAGTATTGCCGTATTGACCATGTTTGGCTGTACATATGCATGTGAGCAGTCATTCTCGCATATGAGGAACATTAAGACCAACCTACGCTCACGTTTAACTGATGGAAGCCTCAACGCCTGCATGAAGCTCAACCTCACCACGTATGAACCAGACTACAAGGCCATCAGCAAAACCATGCAGCACCAGAAGTCGCATTAAAAGTAAGACATATTTAATTTATTATACGTTAAAAATACTATATGGCTCTCAATGAAATATATTTAGAAATATTTGGCTTTTATGGCTCTCCCAGTCAAAAAGGTTCCTGACCCCTGCTGTATAGTATACGTACAATGTACAGTGTACAGTGTATACAAAATGGTTGGATTTATTGACAGTGTTAAAATAACTTTCATTGTACGTATTATGTAACCTGTATGAGGAAGTCGGGAGTGGCAGGGAAGTATGTAGGAGTGGTGCAGGATATGTATGAGGGAGGTGTGACAGTGGTGAGGTGTGCGGTTGGAATGACAGATGGGTTCAAGGTGGAGGTGGGATTACATCAAGGATCGGCTCTGAGACCTTTCTTGTTTGCAATGGTGATGGACAGGTTGACGGACGAGATCAGGCAGGAGTCTCCATGGACTGTGATGTTTGTTGATGACATTGTGATCTGTAGTGAGAGTAGGGTGCAGGTTGAGGAGAGCCTGGAGAGGAGGAGGTATGCACTGGAGAGAAGAGGAATGAAAGTCAGTAGGAGCAAGACAGAACACATATGTATGAATGAGAGGGAGGACAGTGGAATGGTAAGGATGCAAGGAGTAGAGGTGACGAAGTCGTATGAGTTGAAATACTTGGGGTCAACTGTCCAAAGTAACGGGGAGTGCAGAAGAGAGGTGAAGAAGAGAGTGCAGGCAGGGTGGAGTGGGTGGAGAAGAGTGTCAGGAGTGATTTGCGACAGAAGGGTACCAGCAAGAGTTAAAGGGAAGGTTTATAAGATGGTAGTGAGACCAGCTATGTTGTATGGTTTGGAGACAGTGATTAGAAAGTACAGGATTAGGAATGAGGATGTTAGAGGGGCCGCTCAAGTTGGACGGTTTGGAGACAAAGCAAGAGAGGCCAGATTGAGATGGTTTGGACATGTGTGGAGGAGAGATGCTGGGTATGTTGGGAGAAGGATGCTGAATATGGAGCTGCCAGGGAAGAGGAGAAGAGGAAGGCCAAAGAGGAGGTTTATGGATGTGGTGAGGGAGGACATGCAGGTGGCTGGTGTGACAGAGGAAGATGCAGAGGACAGAAAGACACGGAAGCGGATGATCTGCTGTGGCGCCCCCTAATGGGAGCATCCGGACATATAATAGTATATTCATGATACATGATACGAAGATATATGGCAATACATTAGTGATCTAGTGTGCTTGACAAGCTGCTGGCTGCTCTTATTCAGGACTCTGCTGGACATTTCCTACAGGATGTTTCTAGAAGAAAAAAACATCCTATAGGAAAACGTCCAGCAGAACTTGGTTGGCTGCGACAGGTTTGCACGTATATCGGGGGTCTAAAGATTGAACATTCAACGCCTCATGCTGCAGGATCATCTGGATCCTGTGGCGTCCCCAACAGAGAATCTGGGGCAAGCTGGGCCTAAAATCAGGCAGATTATCCTCTAGTGTGTGCCCCCCCCCCACACACACACACAAAGAGGGTGATTCCCCAATAGACTAACGAGACTACTCATCACCATTCAGCCTTTATCTTTATCTCAACCATTAAGTGTCCTCTCTTTATGTTGTCTCTTCCTTTTCACCCCTTAATGCCCGTCTCACGTGGTCTGTGGCTGTGAACCTCAGCCTCCGTTGTCTCAGCTGCTTCTAAAGAGAAGAGAAAAAACAATCTAGTGACTGCCGGATGTTAGGCCTCACGAGGCCAAGTTAACGGACTTTCTGTTTGTTATTACCACAGCCCTTATTCCTACTGCAGACACACGAACACACACCGAGGAGGGGGGGGGGCGTCACATCACAGCGGCGAGCCAATCAAAACCCACTCATGTGTTAATCCAGAGCTGCACACCTACTCCACGAACCCGTGTTGCTGTGATAGGTGGAGGTGGACCCGAACAGGCACCCCGTCCGACCAGAGGAGGCGCTAGTGCAGCGACCAGGACACATACCCACATCTGGCTGCCAATTGGGTCCGTAGGGCCGCCCGACCAAGCCAAAGGTAACACAGGGATTCGAACCGAAGATCCCTGTATTGGTAGGCAACGGACTAGACCGCTACGCCACCCAGACGGCCGTGACTGTATTGTTGACTGCTTGTGTTGTGGACTGTGTTGTTGTGGACTGTGTTGTTGTGGACCGTATGCCTCGTTGAATGTTCGGTTTTGTAGTGAGGAAAAAACATCTCGTTTGCTGTGAGGTTGTTGGACTGTGATGAAACAACAATTTTGGCCCCTCACAAGTTCTCAGTTCAGGGTCAACTTTTATTGAGTTTCAATGCAGAAACTCCAGAGGGAGCCCAGTGTGTGCGGGTATGCTTTGGGGTGTGCATGTGTGTGTGGGTTTGTGTTATATGCGTGTATTCCCCAGGCCATCTGAAACTCACTTTGTGCGTTATTTTAATTTATTTACCAAGGTGCTAAGTCAATAAACCCAGTTACACACACACAACTTCACTCACTCAGTCTGGCTGCAATTGAGCTGTCAATAACTCTCTCTCTCTCTGTGTGAAAAAGTCTGTTTTTTTTTGATAATTTTTTAAATAAAGACTTGTTTTAAAATTCAATTCTCTCTCTGCCTCACTTACTCTCTCCCCCCTCTCTCTCTCACTTTCTCTCACCTCTCTCCCTCTCTCCAACCTCTCTCTCCCTCTCTCGGTCTTTCTCTCTCCCCCTCTCTCACCACTCTCTGTCTCTCACCTCTCTCTCTCTGTCACAAACACACACAGACACACACACACACACACACACACAGCAGGCGAGCTGGCTGTGAGTTAGATTTGGAGGCTGAAAACTTTCCAATTTATTCCCTCCATTTGTTTTCACTTAGAGACAGCCAGAAGGGATGAGGTAGTGGGAGAGAGAAAGAGACTGGAGAGACAAGAGGATGGGCTAAAAACAAATAAAAATATAGTGAACTTATGCACTCTCGAAGCACTTTATTAGGAACACCTGCACCCCTACATATTCATGCAATTACCTAAGCAGCCAATTATGTGGCAGCAGTGCAGTGCAAACAAATCATAATGATATGGTCATAATGATATGGGTCATAATGATACAGGTCATACTCATATGGGTCATAATGATATGGTCATAATGATATGGTCATAATGATATAGGTCATAATGATATGGTCATAATGATATGGGTCATAATGATAGTCATAATGATACGGGTCATAATGTTATAGGTCATAATAATATGGGTCATAATGATATAGGTCATAATGATATGGTCATAATGATACAGGTCATAATGATATGGTCACAATGATATGGGTCATAATCATATGGGTCATAATCATATGGGTCATAATCATATGGGTCATAATGATACGGGTCATAATGATACGGGTCATAATGATATGGTCATATGATATGGGTCATAATGATATGGGTCATAATGATATGGGTCAGGAGCTTCTGCTGATGTTCACATCAACCATCAGAATGGGGAAAAGATGTGATCTCAGTGATTTCGACCGCGGCATGTTTGCTGGTGCCAGACGGGTTGGTTTGAGTATTTTTTAACTCCTAATCTCCTGGGATTTTCATGTGCAACAGTCTCTACAGTTTGCTCAGAATCGGGCGAAAAACAATCCAGTAAGAGGCAGTTCTACATACAGAAATGCCTTATTGATGAGAGAGGCCAACAGAGAATGGTCAGACTGGTTGGAGCTAACAGAAAGGCTACAGGTAACTCAGATAACCACTCTGTACAATTGTGGCGAGCAGAAAAGCATCTCAGGATGCACAACACATTGAACCTTGAGACGGATGGGCTACAACAGAAGAAGATCAAGTCAGATTCCACTTCTGTCAGGCAAGAACAGAACGCTGAGGCTGCAGTGGGCACAGGCTCACCAAAACTGGACAAATGAAGGCCAAACAAACATAGCCGAGGCAGACAGATGGTAGAGTTGGAATTCGGTGTCACCAGCATGAAACCAAGGACCAAACCTGAGTCAACAGTGCAGGCTGGTGGCTGAGGCATTAATAGTGTGAGGGATGTTTCCTTGGCACACTTTGGGCCTGTTAATACCAATCATTTATCTCGTCAATGCCACAGCCTATTTTAGTATTGCTGCTCACCATGTGCATCCCATCTCCGCCACAATTTACCCATCTTCTAATGGCTACCTAGAGCATGATAATGCACCATGTCACAAAGCAAAGGTTGTCTCAAACTGGCTTCATGAACATGACAGCGAGTTCATGTTATTCAGTGAACTTCCCAGTCACTTGATCTAAATGGCAGAGTCGCAGCTGACAAATCTGGAGAAATTGTGAGATGCAACAGACCAGAATCTCAAAGGAATGTTTCCAACATCTTGTGGCATCCATGCCACAAAGAACTGAGGCTGTTTTGAGAGCAAAGGGAGGTCCTACCCATTATTAGCATAGTGTTCCTAATGAAGTGATTTTGCATATTTTCATATTCCCCAGGCCCTCTGGAAGAGGGGGTGGCCTAGCTGTTTTTTAGTTAGGTTAGGTAGTTGGTAATTTTTATCTCCTTTGAAGTTTTATGTTTTTTTCTTCACTTTTTACTCTGCATTTTAATTTATAGGCCCTCCAATGCAGTTAGTCTTGGTTCTGAGTTTTCTTACCTTCTATCTACTGTCATGCCAAAATATGGCAGGGTGCTTATTCTTGGTCATTTTAATATTCATGTGTGTTGTCCTTGCCATTCCCTGACTTCACATTTTTTGGATCTTATAGACTCTTCTAACCTCATTCAATCTGTGAAAGGGGCCACACATTCCAAAGGTCACATCTTAGACCTTGTACTCTCATGTGGTTTCTCTCTCGAGTGTCTTAATCTGGTGGATATGCTTGTAACTAACCATAAAGCTGTCGCTTTCAAAGTTCCACTACAGCTCACTATTCCTAGTCACAATCCTAAAACACGCTCTCACATTCTCAATGCTGGCTCGCAGTTAAATCCTGCGATGCTTTTAATTCATCATCCTTTAATCCCTCTATATCCCGCCTCAATCCAGATGCACTTTTAAATTCAGGAAACAAAAATCAAATATCCTCCCCTGGCTGAACGATCACACTCGTGCCCTTAGAAGACTGTAGAAAATCAGAACAACGATGGAAGGCCAACAAGTCTGAATTGGCATATAACACCCTTAACAACTAAATGTTAATTTACAACAAGGCAGTTAAGGATGCAAGATCAGCATACTTCTCCGAACTGATATCAAGAAATAACCACAATCCTAAAGTTGTCTTTAGGGTAGTGGATTCTATTGTAAATGGTCCCTCCATTTATTTATGTACCTGATGTTGAGTTGTCCGAAAAATGTCTCACTCATTTTGTAAATAAGGTGGATAACATCAGGTCCCAAATCCAGCCTGGTCCTTGCATTTTTTCCATTCCCCATGTTAATTCTGCCTCTTTTATCCAGTTCCAACCAATTACAATTTCAGTGTTAGAGAGTACAGTCTCCAATATGAACTCAGTCTCCAGCATCATAGACATCATTCCCAATAAGCTACTCAAGGAGGCATTGTCAACTGTATTAATAATTATCCGGCCTCTGGTTCTTTTCCAGACAGTTTTAAGCATGCAATTGTTCACCCATTGCTGAAGAAACCTAATTTAAATCCTCTGTTCTTAAGTAACTACAGACCAATCTCCAAATTGTCTTTTTTATCTAGGGTTCTGGAGAGAGTAATTTCATCTCAATTGATTTCTTTTATGAAAACTAATAGTGTTTTTAACAGTTTCCAGGCTGGTTTTAGAGCACTCCATATTACCAAGACAGCTCTAGTTAAGGTCACTAATGACCTACTACTGACTGCAGACAGAGGTGACTGGTCGATTTTAGTTCTTTTAGACTTAAGTGCTGCCTTTGACACAGTCGATCACAATAGCCTCTTAAATCACTTAGAGACTTGGATTGGCATCAAGGTCTTGTCTCTTAGATTATTATGCTCTTACCTCACCTACAGAACTTTTTCTGTTGTTCTGGGTAACTCTACTTTCTCAATGGCTCAGTTGAGTTTTGGTGTACCTCACAGATCAGTTCTTGGCCCCCTTCTGTTTTCTATTTACATGTTGCCCTTGGCCAGGTCATTCAAAATCACAATGTGTTTTTACCATATTTATGCTGATGACACTCAGTTATACATGCCACTACAACCCACCAATCCTAGCAAATCTCACAACTTGCCTCTCTGACAATAAGGCCTGGATGTCCAAAATTTTTCTTAAATTTAATTAAAATAATCCTTAGGTCATTCTGTTCGGTCCTTAAAATTCCATCATCATTCCCAGGTCTCGGTTTGTCACAAAGGGTGATTGGGCTTTTGCTGTTATATGCGCCACACTATAGAAGTCTCTTCCAATTGAACTAAGACAAAACAAGTCACTAGCTTCTTTTAAATCTCGTTTCAAAACTTTTCATCTTGTGAAAGCTTTTACAAATGTTTGGTATTTGTTTATATTTACTCATATTGTTTTTATTTTACTTATTTGGTCTTATTCTTATTTTTGCCTTGGCTGGTTTTACTTCTTTGTAAAGCACTTCGCAACATTGTTTTTAGAAAAGCGCTATATATATATATATATATATATATATATATATATATATATATATATATATATAAAGTTCTTATTATAGATAGTGATACTTCCCCAATAATAGAACTTTTGCTCTGTTGATATACCGGTTCAGTCAGAGAGACTGAGGCGAAATGACACCCACGCCGCCGCTGGGTGGAACTGACTTGGGACCTGCTTCAGACGCATAAGCAACCTGTCAATCGCCCCAGAGAGACAGAGAGAGGGGGAGAGAGAGAGAGAGAGAGAGAGAGAGACAGACCTGTCAATCAAGGCCCTCCCAAATATATCATTCCTTAAGGCTTTATATTCCATTAATGCAACAATTTTTTTAAAGCCCCACTAGAATACACATAAGAAGTGAAATTAACTTTTGAGAACCTACCTTATTGTCAAAAAAAAAAGATTGACTATGGATTTGTAAAGATGTTTTTTATCTCATTCTGACCTCGATCCTCCCTGTAATTTCTCCTCTGTCTACCTGTCGGTAGCATCATGGGATTCGACCCAAAATGCATTGCAGATTAAAATTCTGGCAACCTTTAAAACTAAAACTTATGAAGAAATGGGAAGTAGATGCTGTGAGCTATTAACACACTTGAAACCAAACAGGTTGCTCCTGGGTGTGGTGTTGGTCTTCACTTGTTTTCCAACTTAACGGGAACTTGCTTCATACAAGTCACCACTAGCAATTTACTCACCAGGCAGATGAATACACCCTTCTCATTTGCGCCTCATACTGGTTTACATTTGAAAAAGCATCTTGTTTACTCCATTTTGGCTTTCTATCCACACTGAGCTGGCATACTCAACCACCAAAAATTGAGATTTTGAAAATGCTCTCCAAAGTGGATAAATCTGAAAATGCCGGTGTGGACCCACACACAATACACAATACACAATACACACTTATACACACAATACATAAGTCACGGCAATCTTCCTGGCACTTAATCACGCAACGCTGGCCAAGAGGATGGCACAACACAGAAGAGCTAACACGTCAGGCCAGGACGCCGTAGTCTACACCATCTACAGGCCAGGGGCCACTCTTTCAAGGATGAGGATGTGCACATCCTTGACAGGGAGGAACGCTGGTTTGAACAGAGTCAAAGAGGCCATCTACGTTAAGGTGGAACAACCATCCCTGAACCGGGGGGGTGGGGGCACTAAGAGTACATCTGTCACCATCTTACAACGCTGTGATTGCAAACATTCCCAAATCCTCTGTGAAATAGTACACATGGCCATCGAAACTCTAGTTAATGGTCACGCCCATATTTGCATATGAAACTGGTCGTTGGTTCTGGTCGTTATACATCTGTCGCCGTCTTGCAATGCTGTGACTGCAACATTACGTAATCCTCAGTGAATAGTACACCCAGCCATTGAAATTCTATGTCACACCCATATTCACATGAAGCTGGTCGTTGGTTTCGGTCGTTAGGCACAGTATTGTTTATAAGGGTGGGGACACCTGCAGTCAGTTTAGACTTAAGAGGTCGCTTAGTTGAGTGATGAAACGTATCTGTCAGTAAACGTAGTGTCCAGATGAACCGATTCAACCTTCTTTGACTAGCGGGGCAGTGCGTGTCTTGGTCTGTCCGTGTCTTGCTGGCCGCTTCCTGGCCTGTGTTCTGTGACTTGGTGCCTGACAAACGTGAGAGTGAAACACAACTATTGATTGCGTTTGATAAATGCCAGTGGGCAACAATGTATCTATTATAAACTGCAGCTCAGAAAAGACAACCACGTTGCATGTGAACACAAGTTCGTGTGCGCGTGCACGAAACCAAACTCGTGCTCTCCGGCAGCATCCCTGTGGGGACCAGTCCAGACGATATATGGGCATGATGGTACTCTTCATAGCCGCACATCATTTCAAAAGAAGACAATGACTATCTTGTCTCTCAGTCAAGGTTTAGCTCCCAGACTGTAGACGGGACCAAATTTAAACACAGCTGTAAAGGTTGTATTGTACTATTCTGAGACATATAGCTGCCGTAGCCTGTAGGCTGGTGTTTATACTGTATAGCCACGGCTAATTACAATACTGTGAGGACTGGACTACAGCAGAGCCAAAGCTCATTGTTATATATTATTCATTCATTCATTCATTATACAAACGGCTTATCCTTACTCAGGGTCACCAGATGCTGGAGCCTATCCCAGCAGTCCCTGGGCGGCAGGCGGGTTTTATTTATCTATATGTTTGTAGTGTCTTCAGAACAAAGGCGTCAATGAGAGGCTGAGCTCGGACCTGTAACTTGTCCGAGATACGAAAAATACGTTTGACTTTTTATGAACAAAAAGAGGATCAGCTCGTGAAAATGTGCACAAACTCATAATCAAAGCAACCACAGTGACGGAGGAAAATAGTGCTCAACCACACATACGGGGACCCAGCTCAGCCTCTCTATCTCACCATCTGACCCAGAGTCGGGCGACCTGGGGGACTATATCTGCTGGGGAGCCAATCAGGGAGATGGGGAACGTCCCCGCCCACATCCATGTGACCCGCTTATCTCTCCCATCAATATGACCACACGATAAATGACACCATGAACAAAAAACACACAACACCAAAATATAAACCATCACACACCTTCACCTACAAAGTTATACTTCTCAACTCATTCACGGCTCCTACACTTTTATTTATGTATATTCTAATTACATTATATTTATATGATATTATATTAGTATTTATATTTCATTTATTTATTTGTTTGTTTACCCCCCCCTTTTTTTCTCCCCAATTGTATCCGGCTGATTACCCGGCTCTTCCAAGCCGACCTGGTCTCTGCTCCACCCCCTCTGCTGATCCGGGGAGGGCTGCAGACTACCACATGCCTCCTCCCATACATGTGGAGTCACCAGCCGCTTCTTTTCACCTGACAGTGAGGAGTTTCACCAGGGGGATGTAGCGCGTGGGAGGATCACGCTGTTCCCCCCAGTCTCCCCCTCCCCCCCGGACAGGCGCCCTGACCGACCAGAGGAGGCGCTAGTGCAGCCACCAGGACACATACCCACATCCGGCTTCCCTTTCCGCAGACACGGCCACGTGTGTCTGCAGGGACGCCCGACCAAGCCGGAGGTAACACGGGGATCGAACCGGAGATCCTTGTTATTTTGTATATATTTTATATTTTCTATAAATTTTTTATTATGTTGACGTTAATATTCACTTATCTTAAGATTCTATAAAAATATTCTATTCAATAAATATGGTTTGCTCATACCTCATTCTGTTCTGGAGAGGCCCTCTTAGTCCCAGGCCGACAGATGGAGGGAAGGGGGACTGGGGAGGACTGTAGCGGGAGCACTGCAGCGTCAGGTGTGACTGTGTGGTGATGGCAGAGGGTTTAATTGCTCACGGGTCAGGTAGGAGGACCCCTTAGCAGATTTCTGCTCGTGGCCCCAGGGAGGTCCGGACCGGCTCTGCCATCAGCATCGACACGGGCAGCTCTGCTTGCTGGAAAGGCTCCATGCGGGTCACGCCTGTAATGACACGAACAGCTTGTTTAAAGTGAGGAAGCGTCTCTCATTAAAGTCGTGAATCTGTTCTCATCTTCTCATAACGCGCTTTAAGCTAATTAAGGCTCATGATTAACCTGCATGATAACAGCCCAACGTGCTGCGTTGCTGTGAAGCCCCGTGAGGCAAAGCTGTCATTTGTGATACTGGGCTGTACAAATAAAACTGACTTGACTTCTTGTTCTGTCAGCTTGTTCTTTAAGCTAAAGCTAACGATGAAAACTTAAGATAATAACTTTTCTTCTTCTTTTTTCAGCTTGTTCCCTGTCTCTCAATTTTTCAGGAGTAAGATAACTTAATAAATAAATAACAACAACAATAAATATGAACATTAACATCTTAATCAATAATTAAGAATGATCTTAATTATTAATCAAACTACAATTAAACATCTTAATCCTAATAAAAAAGATAATTTTATTAATTATTGTAAATTATTTGGTAACACTTTAGTATGGGGAACGTAGTCACCATTGATTAGGTGCTTATTAGCATGCAAATTAGCAACATATTGGCTCTTAATTGGTCATTATTACATACTCATTAATGCCTTATTCTGCATGGCCTTATTATACAACCAGTAAGCCATTAACTATGAGTTTTCCCTCTATAACCTCAGAAGTATTGCTTATTAGTAGCACCATCTCAATATGCTTTGCTTAGTATGGCCTTTATAAGGTGGTAGTACCACAAGAAGAGGTATTCTGCCTTACTAACACTTAATGAATATGGTCTGTTCTTACATAACAACACACAAAACTACAAGTGTTCATAGTGTGAAATTACTCTAAATTAAGTTTTTGTTACTTAGAATATGTTCCCCATACTAAAGTGACATCTTGATCATTACTAATTCACTAGTAATTAAGTTTTTGTTACTTAGAATATGTTCCCCATACTAAAGTGGCATCTTGATCATTACTAATTCACTAGTAATTAAGTTTTTGTTACTTAGAATATGTTCCCCATACTAAAGTGACATCTTGATCATTACTAATTCACTAGTAATTAAGTTTTTTTATGTTCCCCATACTAAAGTGTTACCAATTATTTAAATGCATGATAGTTTTCTGGAAGATAACACACATATATCTGAAGGCCGGCCAATCTACCTGCCGCTGGCAGATGGACCAAACATGAGATTTTGGAAGCTGGGTCTGTGCGGTTGGTTATGCATCGATTTGGTGTCGTCACAAATCAAAAAGCAGAAGGCCCCGCGCTCATCCGTGCGGTCTGGAGCAGAATCCAGTCCGGTTTACTACACCGTCAACGCCGCATCCTTGACATTGAAGAGTCCTTGATGGGCGAAGCGTGTCTCCTGTAAACCTGACTTTATTCTGCATTTGCAAGCGTGCCCCTTAGCCCGCCTCACGCCTCCTTGTCTCCCTCCCTCCTCCCTCCCTCCCTCCCTGCATTTATCCCGAGGCCCGCATCCTCCCCCGCGGGCAACACTTCCCGAGTCGGTGGCTGGTGTAATTGGAAAGCGGGAGGCTCTTTCTCCTCGTTACGCGACACACAGAGTTACAGGAACCCTCGGGCCCTCGGTGCCGACAGCCACATTTAATAAAGGATTATTTTCCTCTCCTCTTTTCTGTTTTCCTCTTCGCCCTCTTTCCCCCTGCCCTCCTCCTCCTCTCCCCGCTCCTCACTCTCGCTCACCTGGCACTGCTTCTCATTAGGCTGCTGACGCACTGGTAGTGTGTGTGTGTGTGTGTGTGTGGGTGTGTATGTGTGTGTACGTGTATGTGTGTGAGAGTGTGCGTGTGTGTATGTGTGTGTGAGTTTGCATGTGAGTGTGTGTATTTGTGTGTATGTATGTGTGTGTGTGTGTGTATGTATGTATGTGTGTGTGTGTATGTATGTGTGTGAGTGTGTGTATGTGTGTGTGTGTGTGTGTGTGTGTATGTATGTGTGTGTGTGTATGTGTATGTGTGTGTGAGTTTGCATGTGAGTGTGTGTATTTGTGTGTATGTATGTGTGTGTGTGTGTATGTATGTATGTGTGTGTGTATGTGTGTGTATGTATGTGTGTGAGTGTGTGTATGTGTGTGTGTATGTATGTGTGTGTGTGTGTGCGTGTGCGTGTGTGCTTTGTTATGTTAAAGGACAACAGACAACAGTTTTGACGCGCTCGCTAATTAGCTGCTCCTCCTCCGCGCGCGTCCCTAACGAGGCTGATGACGCGGCATTAACGGCGTCCCCGTTCCAGCGCCACAGCCCGGGCAACGAATAGCGGAGTTGAGAAAAGGGGGGGAGTTTGAAAATCCCAGCAAAACCAACGGGAATCAAACAGGACGGGTGTAAACAGAAGCGGCGCGGGTGCAGTCGCAGGAAGGTTTACGTCGTGTGCTGTGGGGGTGAGCTGAAGGAGCTCACGTCCTCCAACAACACGATGGATTAAGAATCAGGCGCTCCACCGCGAACGGCTTCACTTGGATCCGTAAACAAATACACAAAATTTCAAACGAAGCGAAACAGAAAACAAAAGAGGGGCATCCTTTAAGAAGATAAGATTCAGGATTCAAGATTCAACAATTTACTGTCGTATCAACTTGACTGACAGCTGCTTTGGAACGTGCCTGGACGTGGTGTGCTCAAACCAACCCAGCCGACAGGACTTTCGTGGTGGCATCGCGTTAATTAATCTATCCTGATACCATCACGATTATGACCTGATTTACGTGATGTGGTCACGATGTGATAGAACCCTAACCCTAACCCTAGCCCTAACCCTAATCCTAGCCCTAACCCTAGCCGTAACCCTAACCGTAACCCTAGCCCTAACCCTAATCGTAACCCTAACCGTAACCCTAACCCTAGCCCGAACGCTAACCCAAACCTAGCCCTAGCCCTAACCCTAACTCTAACCTTCGTGACCACATCACGTAAATCAGGTCATAATCGTGATGGGATCACGATCCAAAGTCCGTGTGACTGGGTAGGCTCAAACATAACAACAGTACACATATAACCACACAATACACACGAGGAGTGTCCACACAAACATGCTGTGGCAATTATAATCATTTTCTTTATCAACTGTTACTGGTCAGGGCGGTACGGTGGCATGAAGGCATGAAGTTGGAGATGGTCACGTGCAGACATTAGGTTGGACACGGTTAGTTAAGGGTTTAATGTTGTTAAGATTAGCATGAGCATCTTGTAGGTGGGGCGGCATGGTGACGCAGTGGTTAGCATGGTCACCTCACAGCAAGGTGCTAGGTTCGAGCCCCGGGGTAGTCCAACCTTTGGGGTCGTCCCGGGTCGTCCTCTGTGTGGAGTTTGCATGTTCTCCCCGTGTCTGCGTAGGTTTCCTCCGGGTGCTCCGGTTTCCTCCCACAGTCCAAACACATGTAGGTCAGGAGACTCGGCCGTACTGATTGTCGCTAGGTGTGTGTGGGCCCTGTGATGGCCTGGCGGCCTGACAAGGCAAGGCGGGTTTAGTGATATACCACATGCAAGTCAAAGTACTTTACATGAAGGCACAACAAGACATTTAAGGGAAATACAAAACAAGATCTCATCTCATCATCAACTGCTTCTCCGGGGTCGGGTCGCGGTGGCAGCAAGCTAAGTAGGGCACTCCAGAAGTCCCTGTCCCCAGCAAGGCCCTTCAGCTCCTCCTGGGGATCCCAAGGCGTTCCCAGGCCAGATTGGACATGTAGTCCATCCAGCGAGTTCTGGGTCTACCCCGGGGTCTCCTCCCAGTTGCACGTGCCCGGAAAACCTCCAAAGGAAGGCGCCCAGGAGGCATCCCGATCAGATGCCTTAACATCCTCAACTGGCAGCGGAGCAGCAGCTCTACTCCGAGCTCCCTCCGGATGTCTGAGCTCCTCACCATATCTCTAAGGCTGAGCCCAGACACCCTACGGAGGAAACTCATTTCAGCCGCTTGTATCCACGATCTCACCCTTTCGGTCACTACCCAAAGCTCATGACCATAGGTGAGGGCTGGAACGAAGGCTGACTGGTAAAGTGAGAGCTTTGCCTTCCGGCTCAGCTCCCTCTTCACCACAACGGTCTGGTACAACCTCCGCATTACTGCTGATGCTGCACCAGTCCACCTGCCAATCCCCCCTCCATCCTACCCTCACTCAAGAACGAGACCCCGATATACTTGAACTCCTTCACTTGAGGCAACAACTCATCCCCAACCCGGAAGGAGAAATCCACCATTTTCCGGTAGTGAACCATGACCTCAGACTTGGGAGGTGCTGACTCTCATCCCGGCCATTTCACACTCAGCTGCAAACCTCCCCAGTGCTCGCTGGAGGTCACGTTCTGATGAAGCCAGCAGAACCACATCATCTGTGAAGAGCAGAGATGCAATTCTGAGGTTCCCAAAACGGACACACTCCTCACCTTGGCTGCGCCTTGAGATCCTGTCCATGAATATCACAAACAGAACCGGAGACAAGGGACAAACACGATAAAATAATTAAAAACAAGAAGATTGTTAGAAGAATAAGGTAAAGAATTTAAAGAGAAATTAAAGCATGACAAAAATATTATAATCAAACAGTAAACAGACACAAACTCACACATAGACTCAGACACACAAACACACACACACACTAGGACGTGTTGCACTGTCAGATCCTGTTTTGACCAGAACTCATTTACCACAGCCTGAGGCTGTCATCTTCCTCCACCCCCTCACACTCATCAGCCCCTCTGTCTGTCTCTCTGTCTCCTTCTCTCTCCTACCTGTCTCTCTTGTCCTCTTGTCTAGTAATCCCTCATCCCCTCGCTTTCCTTTCAGGTACATAAGAAACCGCCCCGTGCTCCGGAGCTAAAGGAAAATAAAATGCTTTCTGCCGATGCTGATTTAGTCACACACAGTTGTGTGCTGAGTGTGTGTGTGTGGTTTATAAACACAATAATTACCAGCATACGATGACAGAGAGGAGAACGACAACCGTGACAGCTCTGAGCCTTTTTAATGCTAACACACACACACACACACACACATATATATATATACACACACACACACACACACATATATATATATATATACACAAAATACAAATACACACACACAAGCACACCTGCACACCTGCACATATACACACAGATGCACACATGAACATATACACAAACACACATACACACATGAACATATATACAAACATGCACAGACATGCACACATGAACATGTACACACATATACACACATGCACATATGCACACATAAACATATGCACATATACACATACGCACATATACACACACATGCACATATACACACATACACACGTACATATACACACATACACACACGTACACATGCACATATACACGAGAAATACACATGCACAAAAACACCAACATACATATTCATACACACAAAGACAAAGACAAACCTCTGTACACACACACACGCTCACACACACACACGCTCACACACACACACACACACACACACACACACACACACATGCATTACTTTAGACTAAGATGAATAAAATTGCAGGGTTGTTTTGTAAACATCCATTCCTAAACCTTTAGGTACACTATTACTTATGACTTAATGACGACATCTGGGTTTTGTGTTACTTTTATCTTGGAGTGTTGAACCAACACGTGTACTGTTTCCTGCTGTGCTGCCCGATGCACCTTCAGGGATCAATAAAGTCATTCTTATCTCGTTTTATCTGATCCTGGATCTCAGCCTCATTAAAAGGTACTTAAAGTTTTTCTGCATTGGGAGCCAAATAAATTGGGCCCAAGCCCCGTGATTTGTCTGCAGGCGTAGTTGCAGTCGGTCCCAGTGTGAATATGTTTTGATAAAACTGCTTCTATCCAAGAGTACGAGCCTCTCTCGGCGTGACTGCTTTCAGTTCGTCTCTGGGAAAGTTTGGAGATCTATGGCACTCGGGGATTAGAGAAGCTGCAGGGCCTCCGGTCTCTCTGTGAGACGGCTGCTCACATAACAACACTTCACTTTTAAACAGTACAACAGTAGGTAGTATCCCTAGGATCCAGAGATTTACCCCAATATCCTTCGCACCCCCGCTGGAAGAGACGGAGCTCTTTGACTTCTGTCTTTCGCTTCCTGCACCTTCTAACCAGTAAATGCTGGACACCGACTAACAATATGAACGGTATATTTATAGATTAGAAAACTGTCGTCAGTGGGCATCCGGGTAGCGTAGCGGTCTGTTCCGTTGCCTACCAACAAGGGGATCGCCGGTTCGAATCCCCGTGTTACCTCCGGCTTGATCGGGCGTCCCTACAGACACATGTGGCCGTGTCTGCGGGTGGGAAGCCAGATGTGGGTATGTGTCGTGGTCACTGCACTAACGCCTCCTCTGGTCGGTCGGGGCGCCTGTTCGAGAGGGAGGGGGAACTGGGGGGAACAGCGTGATCCTCTCATGCGCTACGTCCCCCTGGCGAAACTCCTCACTGTCAGGTGAAAAGAAGCGGCTGGTGACTCCACATGTATGGGAGGAGGCATGTGGTAGTCTGCAGCCCTCCCCCGATCAGCACACGGGGTGGAGCAGCGACTGGGACGGCTTGTAAGAGTGGGGTAATTGGTCGGATACAACTGGGGGGAAAAGGGGGAGAAAATCCAAAATCCAAAGAGGAAAAAAAAAGAAAACTGTCATCAGTAACCGTTTAGATTACAGGGTATACATAATGCAGAAATATGTGTAATTGAACTATGATGAGCGGTAATTACAGTGATATATGAGTAAAATAAGATATTTTCTATATCTCAAGTTTGCTTCCATGTCATTATAATATGAAGTTAAATATTATCTAAATCAAATATGGGATAAATTTACACATCACATTGGACCAAACAAGTATTTTGACACCTTGTCACAGGGATAAATAGTAATCATATGTTAAACTTCAATACAAGGTGAATATTGCATGTCCTGCTGTGTAAAACTAATCATAGTAAAGATGACATGGTACCTGAAGATAAAGATATAATGCCTCTTACTTTTATGTCTATTGGAGAACCCGGTCACTGAGGATGCACAAGCCAGAGCATTCTTAGTGCCGGTCCCAAGCCCGGATAAATGGGGAGGGTTGTGTCAGGAAGGGTAACCGCTGTAAAATCCTTACCGAATCAAATAGGCAGATCATGAATCAGATTTCCATACTAGATCGGTCGAGACCTGGGTTTACCAACGACCACCACCCATACAGTGGGCCAGCAGGGTGCCACTGGAAACTACTGTTGGGTGTAGCAGAAGGGGAGGGGGAGGGCATGTCCGCCTCTCATCCAGGAGGCTTCCTCAGTTGGTGCCTTTCTGACTAGACCAAGCTAGTCTGACTGGCTGACTAGTCTCATCACCAGCCAGTCAGACTAGCTTGGTCTAGTCAGAAAGGCACCAACTGAGGAAGCCTCTTGGATGAGAGGCGAAACGTCTTCACGGATATATACCAAGTCCAGTTGCACTTGATTCAACTCCTTTGGATGACTCTGCTGGACGTTTCCTACAGGATGTTTCTAGAAGAAAATAACATCCTATAGGAAAACGTCCAGCAGAACTTGGTTGGCCGTGACAGGAACGCCTCATGCTACAGGATCATCTGGATCCTGTGGCGTCCCCAACAGAGAATCGGTGGCAAATTGGGTATAAAATCAGGCAGATTATCCTCTAGTGTGTCCCCCCCCCCCCCCCACAGGAAGAGATGGAAACAGATGATCCGCTGTGGCGCCCCCTAACGGGAGCAGCCAGAGTAAAAAGAAAGTTTCATTTCCGCTTCCAAAATATCTCCAAGGATTCCAAAGTGATGGAAGATCAGTTAGTAAGCAGCAACCATCTGGCAGATAAGCACGCGCACACACACGCGCACACACACATTTTCCTATAAATTCAACCCACAAATACACACATATACACAAACTGCCCTTGACACCCATACAAGCACACACACACTCATACATAACATATTTTCCTCCCTGTCACACACACGGACACAAACAGAAGCGTAAATGTTTAACACACACACACACACACACACACACACACACACACACACACACACACACACACACACACACACACACACACACACACACACACACACACACACACACACACACACACACACACACACACAATGTAATGGGTAAGCACTGAAGAAAAAGAGAGAACAAGCTTCTCAATCTCCATCGACCAGCAGTCAAACTTTTAATAAACACATTAAATCTTTATGGATCCAGACACCAAGCTGTCACTTAATGACATTTACAAGGCTTCAGCACGGGGCCAAGATTAATTGTCTGAGAGCAAAGGAATGTGGAGTGGGTGACAAGGAGAAGAGAGAGAGAGAGAGAGAGAGAGAGAGAGAGAGAGAGAGAGAGAGAGAGAGAGAGAGAGAGAGAGAGAGAGAGAGAGAGAGAGAGAGAGAGAGAGAGAGAGAGAGAGAGAGAGAGAGAGAAGGAGAGAGAGAGAAAGAGAGGAGAGAGAGAGAGAGGAGAGAGAGAGAGAGAGAGAGAGAGAGAGAGAGAGAGAGAGAGAGAGAGAGAGAGAGGAGAGAGAGAGAGAGAGAGAGAGAGAAGAGAGAGAGAGAGAGAGAGAGAGAGAGAGAGAGAGAGAGAGAGAGAGAGAGAGAGAGAGAGAGAGAGAGAGAGAGAGAGAGAGACATCAGACCGACAAAGAAAATAGAAAGACAAACAGGATGGAAAAGAGGAGTAGACGAGTCGGAGAGGAGAAAGGAAAGAATACAGGGGGGAGGAGAAGACGAGAACGGGGAAAAAGGATCAGCAGGAGGAAGTGAGCGAACGAGCGAAAGCAACTAAACCAAAGCAGAAGTGATGGGTTGTTTCTATGGTGACGGAGCTGTTCTATCAATCACAGTGATTTACCTGTATCCCTAGCCTGCCTCCTCAGCAGAAGACGTCTTCAATAAATGGATAGAAACTAATGAAGAACAAAGAGAAAGAGAGGAGAGAGGAACATAATGCAGGAACCGTTCATGGAGATGGAGAGCACGTCCTTCTGAGCCAATAAAATCACTACAAAGGTGAAGTCCCACTGGACGCCGTAAATAGCCGCCCAAAGAACCAGCATTGACAGTACTATTGACAACTTTTAGTACTGGTTCTGTCCGTCTGTCTGTCAGTGCTGATACATCCAACAGATCCATGTAATAATCCGCAGCTGTGTTTATCTTGCTATGCTTACATCACAGATTACCAAGACCGTGTTTTAACCTTTACGTGGTTTTTAACCTGGAGAGGTCAACAAACTAACTCGTGTTTAGTTACTCTTTAGTGAAGTCAATTGTTTTTTTTGTTTTTTTTTTAATTTTTGAATACCAACTTATTGACATTGACGAACAACTAAACCCTTGATCAACTTGTCCAGGAGAGGTTTAAATATATTCAATAGATGTTTTCAATTTGAAGACGTTTCACCATTCATCTGGATGGCTTCTTCAGTTCTTAGCTGGGTAGAGTAGCCTCATTGTTGGTCCCTGTAGAGGTGCCACGCCTCTTTTTGAAAGAGGACCTGAGTGGGGACAACCGTTAGGAGCGTACCTTCCTTTGGCACATTTCTTTCTTTTTTTTTTTCTCCCCAATTGTACTTGGCCAATTACCCCACTCTTCCGAGCCATCCCGGTCGCTGCTCCGCCCCCTCTGCCGATCCGGGGAGGGCTGCAGACTACCACATGCCTCCTCCCATACATGCGGAGTCACCACTTTTCAACTGACAGTGAGGAGTTTCACCGGGGGGACGTAGCACATGGGAAACTCATGCTATTCCCCCCAGTTCGCCCTCCTCCCTGAACAGATGCCCCGACCAACCGGAGAAAGCGCTAGCGCAACAACCAGGACACATACTCACATCCGGCTTCCCAGCCGCAGACACGGCCAATTGTCAAGTCAATTTTATTTGTATAGCCCAATATCACCAATTACAAATTTGCCTCGGTGGGCTTTACAGCAACACAACATCCCGTCCTTAGAACCTCTCATCAGACATGGAACAACTCCCTAAAAAAAAACCCTTTTAACAGGGAGAAAAACTAGGAAGAAACTTCAGGGGGAGCAACACAGGAGAACCGACTGCACGTGCACACAAGGGAGACTCACATGACAACACTGACATACAGAAAAAGAGAAAGGAGAAGACATCATTCAGAGAGAGAGAGAAGACGTGAGGGAGGAGAACAGTTTGCAATAGTCATTTGTCATAATAATTGTGTCTGTAGGGACGCCCAACCAAGTTTGGCCAGCAACGAAATAAACCACCATGCCACCCAGAACCCCCCCCCCATGGCACGTTTCTGAACGTGACATCAGTTGGCATGTCTTTTGATCAGCGGTTTTGTAAAAGGAGGAAGAGAAGAGAGAAAAAGGGTGGAAGGAAATGCGATTAAAGAGAGCTGTTTCCAGCTTTCGCCTTCATGAGAGTCGGCTTAGTGAGATCGATAACTGCTGTTTATTATTTTACTATCTCTTCTCTTTATTCTGCCCTAACCTCTTCATTTGTATTTACTGATTTAGCTTTTTTCTGTGCTTAGTTCACTTATCACTAGATTCTCTAGTTCAGTAGGCAGCCCCTCGTTCCTAAGTTTACTAGCTTCAAGCTTAGCCCACTTCAGCGGTTAGCTCTGTTGCACCGCCAGTCAAAGCAGCCTCATTAAAACGATGGTGTGTAGTGAATGTTCCATAGTTACAGATAGGTTGTCTCTACTAGAGAGACGTGTTCGTGAGTTAGAGCAGCTTGTTTCAGCTAGGATTACGTTAGACGTGATAGGCATTCCAGATGGCCTTAGCCCTGGGCCTGACCGTAGCCTTAGCCCCGGGCCTGACCGTACACCTGCTATTGTTAGCACTAGCTCGGCCTCGTCATCAGGTGCTGCGGAGTTTGTCTCCATTTACCGGCATGGGAAGGCTCGCAAGAGCAAGCCACTGGTCCTGTGGCCTGGTCTGCAGTCACCTCTACTGACCGCAAACCGGTTTTCACCCCTCACCGGCCCTGTTGGTAGTCCAACAGGCCAGAGTGCTTCTCCCGCTCCTGTCGCCAGAATAACGCAACTCACGCTCGTGATCAGACTGCGTTACACGCAATATTAGATTAGCTTTGCCAGCCTTGGTTCACTGTTTACCCGGGGCCAGAGTCTCCAACATAGAGGATAATCTTAGGGTTCTGGCATCGCGGAGGGAGAAACGCGGAACCCAGGCACACAGCGCCATTACTTTCAGTAACACTGTTATTCATGTCAGCACCAACAATGCTAGCTTGAAGCAATCAGAGATCACAAAGGCCAGCCTAGTCAAGATGCTCGAGTTTGCCAGAAAGATGTGTCGGCATTGATTGGTTGTCTCTGGTCGCTTACCCCGGGGCAGGGTAATTATGAAATGTACAATAGGCTCATCTCAATGAACCACTCGCTTGCTTGTTACTGTGATGAGCAGGGCTTTGGCTTTGTTGATAACTGGCCTTCTTTCTGCGGCTGCCCTTACCTACTGAAAGCAGACGGCATTAGCCCTACTGGGGATGGCACCACTCTTTTGTCTAGCAATATAGATAACTGTCTACGCTTAGTTTGTCACTAGGGACTTATCATTCAGCAGGTTGCAGGTGATTAGAGAGCCTGCTAGGTTTAAATCTAGTGCGAATGTGGAGTCAACTAGTTTAGTTAATATGTATATTCAGGGGATTTCTCATAGTGTAGATTATTAGTCTGATAACTTGGTCTATAACATTGAGACTGTCTTCCTACCCCGCTATATTGTTCCCAAGCTCGCCTCTCCTAAATGTGTGAATCACAATAATCTAATAATCATTCCTACCACTGGCGGTGGTAAAATGTAAAACAAAGTATCTGATAAACTACAGAATCAAACAACGAATGTTATCAAAAGTGTGACTACATATCGTCCAAAGTGCAGGTCGTCAAAATTGTGAACTAATAATACAAGATGTCTAATTCCAATTAATATTTCACCGATTGGTAGCTCTAAAGTTCTGCCTACTAACTTATCACTTCAACAAGCTGCTTGAATTTGGCTTCTTAAATAACAGATGACTGTCTACCAAAGCCTTAATAATAAATGATCTGATTCTTGAACACAATTTCAATGATTGGGTTATGTGAAACATGGCTGAAACCAAATGTTTTCCTTCTCTTAAATGAATGAATGCATGCTCAATAATCCAGTTAAGAAAATCAAAGAAGGTTGAATCAGTTCATCAGGACACAAAGTTTATTGAGAGGAAAACGTTTCATCATCATCTAAGTGACCTCTTCAGTTTCAACTGACTGCAGGTATCCCCCCTTATAAACAATACAGCGGCATAACGACCAAAACCAACGACTGTTTTCATATGCAAATTGCCATGAGCATCAACTGCAGGGGTGGGCAATCTTATCCAGAAAGGGCCAGTGCGGGTGCAGGTTTTTGTTCCAACCAAGCAGTTACACACCTCTGCCTCCTAATCAAGTTCCTCAGCAAAGACTACTGGCTGATTACTGGGATCAGGTGTGTAACGGCTTGGTTGGAACAAAAACCTTCACCCTTTCTGGATAAGACTGCCCATCTCTGAACTAGAGTTACAATGGCCATGTGTACTATTCACAGAGGATTTGGGAAGGTTTGCAATCACACTTCGTAAGACGGCGACAGATGTACTCTAATCCCCCCGGTTCAGGGATGGTCATTCCCTCTTCACATAGATGGCCTCTTCAACTCCCCGTTCAAATCAACGTTCCTCCCTATCAAGGATGTGCACGTCATCAACATCTTTGAAAGAGTGGCCACTGGCCTGTAGATGGTGTAGACTGTGGAGTCCTGGTCTGACGCGTTAGCTCTCCTGTGTTGTGCCATCCTCTTGGCCAGCGTGTGTTTGGCTTCCCCAATGTACAAGTCCCGGCAATCCTCCTGGCACTTAACAGCTGTTTTCCTTCTCCTCCAACAGCTGTCTAAGCGTAAACCAGTGGTGATTCCATGTGTGGCGGGAGTGTTGGAACAGTTGACACGTGTATTTTCCGAACATCGCGTCCGAGTTGCTTTAAAACCCCAAAACACGCTGTGCCAGAAGTTGGTCCACCCCAAGGGTTGGGTCCCCCGGCATAAAGAGAGCAGTATAGTGTACGCTGTTGGTACCAGGAGGATTGCCGTGATTTGTACATCAGCGTACACTATATTGCTCTGTTTGTGGCATCTGGACACTGTTTGGCATCTTCCTCATCATATTCTTAATATATTTTATAATTCTGTTATCCTCTGTCAGTGTTGTATTGTGTAAATTGTGTAAACACAACATCCATTGCACATTTCCGTCTTGGGAGAGCGATCCCTCCACTGTTGCTCTCCCTGAGGTTTCTTCCTACATTTTCTCCCTGTTAAAGGGTTTTTAGGGAGTTGTTCCTTATCCGATGTGAGGCTCTAAGGACAGGATGTTGTGTTGCTATAAAGCCCCCCCGAGGCAAATGTGTAATTTGTGATATTGGGCTGCACAAAAAAAATTGACTTGAAAAGAGAGAGCAGAGAAGGGCATAACAAAAAAGCAAATTATCAAAGGGAAAGGAGAGAATGGGAGAGAGCGGAGAGAAGAAAGAGAAAGTCAAAATAGGAATGAGAGCTAGATGAGAGCACAGGAGAAAGGGGAAGAAAAAGAGCAGGAGAGAAACAAAGAAAGAAAAGAGAGGGACGCTGGAGGGAAAGAGGAGAGGAAAGAGCGTAGAAGTAGAGAAGAGAGTGAGGGCAGACAAAAAAGGAGTAAAGGAAAGAGGAGGGAAAGACGGATGGAGCAAGATGGAAGAGGTGACAGGAGATGATAGGGAGAAGAAAGAGGAGAGAACCAGACATCGGCAGAGAGAAGAAGATGAACACGGGAGAGATGTAAAGAAAGAATACGGGAGTTAAATGAGAGGAGCGAGCACGCAAAGGCGGGGGAGTAGGGAGAGAGAGAGGGAGTGAGGAATGGACAGAATGGACAGTGTAAAGGAGAGATGAGGAGAGAGAAAAATAAATGAGTGGAGAGGAACGGCAAGGTGAGCAGCAAAAAAGTGGAGTAGAACCAAGGACGAAAAAAAGAGGGGAGAAAAAGTTTGAGAGCGAAAAGAAAAGGGAGGAAAGGGGAAAAGGGAGAACCAGAAGAATTAACAATCAGAGGAGCCGGGAGGAGGAGACACAAGGAGAGACGGAAATAAACGCAAGAGTAGATGTGAAAACGAGAGGAAAGAGGAGGAGAACGGATAAATAAATATTGTAAATTGGATGAAAAGGTCTCCGCCTGGAGGTCACTCCGAGGAAAGCTGGTTTCACATCAGTCATAAAGATGTCCAAATTATGCTTAAAGATGGATTAGGGCATCTTTACATTAGCGTGTTGGCCATCCATTACCCTGTTACTGTTCCACAGAGCGGAAAGAGGCAAAGAACAGAGGAAGTCATTAAAAGTAATTAAAAAGTTCCCCCAGAAACATGTCCTGTCAGACACCACCTAATAAATGGACACAGTCAAAGGCCTTCCGTGATTTGATGTAGTTTCCTCTGAGCTTCATTGCAGTACAAATCAATTACAAGACCCACCGAGCTTTGAATTTTCTATTTTCAGGGAACAAAAAAATCTTCCAACGTGTGTGTGTGTCTGTGTGTGTGTGTGTGAGAGAGAGAGTTTGTGTGTGTGTGTGTGTGTGTATGTAGATAGGCTATATATATTTAACCCTACTCTAACCTACACCCACTCTAAGCTAGACCTACTCTGACCTACACCTACTCTAACCTGGACCTACTCTGAGCTACACCTACTCTCAGGTCACACACTGACACATGTGGTACTTTACTTGGTTACTGCCATTTTATGCAACTTCACAATTGATCTCCACCACATTTCATAGACAAATACTGTACTTTATACGCCGCTACATTTAGCTGATGGCTGCAGGTACTATTAGTTCAGCAGGATAAGGTTTTATATCCAGAACATAAGATAACCTCATAAAATAGGACACACTAGAATGACCGGGACTTCACTCCTACCTAGAACGACCATGGGTGGTCAAAATGACCGCCGGTTTTTAAACTCGATATTCTGTCAAGATCAATACCCAACTGACATATTAATGCATTGCAACGTCTGACACCAAAATTAACATTTTAACAACAATACTAATTTTTAAACAATTTAAACTTCAGAGACATGGTCGAACTTGAACAGCAAAACCGAAAACGTGAAAATATTACTACCTGAAAAACAAAATGGAAAACCTATTAGAATCAGAATACTTTATTCTTCCTGAGGGGAAATAGGGTATCATATTATTACATTATATTGCTAATCTAACAAACGTAACAAGGTCTATAAAACGTGAAATGTGAAAAAATAAATAAAAAAAAACTGAAAATAAATATTGAAACAGTCCCAAACAACGACCGGAACGGAGCATGGGACATATGCTTAGATGTAAAAACAATCCTTTTATATGAACATTTCTTTGCACTAGCTGTGTGTGTGTGTGTGTTTTTTAATTATTATTATAACCCATTTAGCTTGTTTTACACCGTGTCAATTTATGTACCGCCTTTTATCTTTTGTTTTTTTTACCCGCGATCAAAATTCTCAGGGTCTGGTTAATTTTCTACATTTGTCTTTTTAATTCATATTTATATATTTCTAGTACTTCCATACATTTGGTCCTGTCAGGAATGTGCCATAATCAGTGGCCACTCGGGGTCGAGTATGACTGTCCTCCTTCTAGGTCCTTGTGGGTCTTCAGGTGGGCGTAGAGGCCGATCCTGGAGCCGCATATTTTGGGGCAATGTGGGCAAAGGGTGTGAAGAAGTGGTTGAGGATGTGGTTTGGGCCTTTCTGGTAATTCGTTCTTTTCCGAGTCTGCGCTTGTTTTGAGCAACACGGTGGAGGTCATGGTTGTAGCGCCCATCATCCTCACGGACAGCCAGCCTCCAGGGCCCCCTGTTTTTTGCTGCTTGTTCCCAGGTGTTAAGGTTGATGCCACACCTTTTAATGGGGGCCTCGATGTTCTCTTTGCTTCTTTTGAAAGGGCCAGGAACGTGTACGTGCGGCATAAAGGCAACCCACTCAATTCCATTTTATTGTTCTCGTTCTTTTCTTTGGTAACACTGCCAACTGCCAAAATACAGACATCATGTTAAATGTCCCACCAGAGAAAAAAAACACTCCTGATCATTGCTACACAATATTAAAGGACACCTACCACCCTGTCTCCCATGCAGCCCTGGGACGCTTTAATCACTGCCTGATTCATCTTATCCCAACCTAAAGGCAGAAACTAAAGTCTGTGGTTAAAACTATAAGGAAATGGACCAATGAGTCAAAACTGGAGCTCCGGGCCTGCCTCGACTGCACTGACTGGATTGTTCTTGAGGCTGCATCTACAAACCTGGATGAGCTTACTGACACTGTGACATCTTACATCAGCTTTTGTGAGGACATGTCTGTGCCCACCAAAACCTTCCGTACCTTCAGCAACAATAAGCCCTGCTTCACAGCAAAACTCAAGACAGCTTCGTCAGGCCAAAGAGGAAGCCTACAGGGGTGGAGATAGGATCCGGTACAACGAAGCCAGAAACACACTCACAAAAGAGATCAGAGCGGCAAAAAGTGCCACTCTGAAAAGTGGAAAAACAGATTTTCTGCCAACAACCCAGCATCAGTCTGGAGAGGTTTGAAAGACAGCGGACCATGCCCCCACACCGCGGGGAACTGACTGACGATCTAAATGGGTTTTACTGCAGGTTTGATAAGGGCACTTTTACACCCCTCACCCTCTCCGGCCACTACACACAACCCCCTGCACCCCCTGCCAGCAAATGTCTCCCCTCGCCACCGACCCCCCCCCCCCCTGCCACCTGTACTCAGGATCTGAGTAGAGGACGGGCTCTGTCTCTTCCAGAGACGTAAGACCAGGAAGTCACTGGGCCTAGATAGCGTGTCACCATCCTGTCTGAAAGTCTGTGCTGACCAGCTGGCCCCAATTTTCAGACTGATCTTCAACAGATCACTTGAGCTGCTTCAAGAGCACCATTATCACCACAGTCCGCAAGAAACCCCGTATCTTGGGATTATGACGACAGGCCCATTGTCCTTACGTTTGTGGTCATGAAATCCTTCGAGAGACTGGTGTTGGCCCACCTGAAGGAAATCACAGGCCCCCTGCTCGAACCCTTGTACTTTGCTTACAGAGCAAACAGATCAGGGGAGGATGCAGTCAACATGGGATCGCACTACATCTTCTAGCACCTCGGCTCCCCTGAGACACACGCAGGAGTCCTGTTTGTGGACTTCAGCTCAGCGTTCAACACCATCGTCCCAGATATCCACCACTCCAAACTCACCCAGCTCACTGTACCAGCCCCCATCTGCCAGTGGATTTAAAACTCCCGGACAGACAGGAGGCAGCTGGTGAGGCTGGGGAATATCACACTCAGCCCCCGGACAATCAGCACTGGCGCCCCCTAGGGATGTGTGCTCCCCCTTCTACTTTTCTCCCTCCACACAAATGACTGCACCTCAAGTGACTCGTCTGTTAAACTCCTGAAGTTGCGGATGACACAGCCATCATTGGTGTCTTATCCAGGATGGAGACGAGTCTGCATATAGATGGGAGTCTGATCAGCTGGCCCTCTGGTGAGGCCATAACAACCTGGAGCTGAACACGCTCAAAACACTGGAGGTGACAGTGGACTTCAAGAGGAGCCCCCCAACACTGCCCCCCCCCCATACTTAACAGCATGGTGTCTACAGTGAAACCTACAGATTTCCTGGTTCCACAATCTCCCAGCACCTAAGGTGGGCATCCAACATAGACACAATCATGAAAAAGGCCCAGCAGAGGATGTACTTTCTCCACCAGCTCAAGGAATTCTGCCTCAGTAACTGCTGATTCAGTTCTGTCTGTCCCTGTCCTGTTAATTCGGCCACCAAACAGGACAGGGACAGACTACAACGGACAGTTAGGTCTGCAGAGAAAATCATTGGTGCCAACCTGCCCCTCATCCAGGACTTACACACATCCAGACTCAGGAAACAGGGAGGCAACATCACTGCAGACCCATCACACCCTGGTCACAACCTGTCCCAACTCCTCCCCTCTGGTAGGCGCTACAGAGCACTGTACCCCAAAACAACCAGATATAAAAAACAGTTTCTTTCCCCGGGCTGTCATTCAAATGAACGCTTAACACTGTCAAATAAATCCAACCATTTTGTATATACTTACACTGTACATATACCGGTATGCTCTGTCATGTCCATCTACCTCAGGCCTGTATGTAGGTAACCTGCTAACATCTATTTTAGCATCTCTGCTATATTTTCTGCACCAATGTACTTATTTCACCTGTATAAGTCAATCCTTGTATATATATCTGAAGATTGTTGTGTTGTAGTGTTGTTATTCTATGTTAAGTACACTGAGAGAGCCATGACACCAGAGTCGAATACATGATCCTGATTCTTTTCCTTGGTAACACTTTTTCTTATGGAGACATGACACTTTCATCTGTTACAATCAATGTCACCTAACGGCTCATTAAGTCATATTGAGTTAACAAGTTAATGGAGATTAGCATTCAGATCTGAATCCATTATTCATACAAACTTTAATCAAATACTGTAAACTAACAGTACACGTCAAAGAAGACTCAGATCGTCTCATGATGATGACATTAACATTGTTTAAAGCTAAGAAATACAAGAAAAAAGTTTACGGCTGTTAAACATAAAAAAAGTAAAAAAATAAATCCCGGGCTTTCCACCATAAATCCTGAGTGATGAAGAGGATTTGTGGTTTGAACAAAAAGGTGACATGACGAAGGACGACACGAGGTTGGAGTTATCACAAGCCATAATGACAGAAATATAAGAGCCAAGACTTATACATGCCCGCTCGTACCCTCAACACCTGCCGAAAACCGTCCGTGCTCTCGTCTCAGCTGCACTGTACAAACTCTCCAATTAGTTAGGTGTTTACCTAATTGAATTATGGATAATGGGGCCATATTATCATGTCCTCATAGTTAATTGATAAAGCAATTAACCGGCTGCAAGGACAGGATCTCAGTGCACGTGCTGAGCATTCTCACCCACGAACACCCTGAAGTAGCACACATGCAGTTCACACTGCACGACAAAGGTGGTTAACACAGACTCTGTGTGTGTGTGTGTGTGTGTGTGTATGCCCATATATCTGAGTGTGTGTGTGTGTGTGTGTGTGTGTGCATCCCCATATAGCCGAGTGTGTGTTTGATTGTGTGTGTGTGTGTGTGTGTGTGTGTGTGTGTGTGTGTGTGCATCCCCATATAGCCGAGTGTGTGTTTGATTGTGTGTGTGTGTGTGTGTGTGTGTGTGTGTGTGTGTGTATGCCCATATATCTGAGAGTATGTGTTTGAGTGTGTGTGATCTGAGTGTGTGTGTGTGTGTGTATGCCCATGTAGCTGAGTGTGTGTGTGTGTGTGTGTGTGTGTGTGTGTGTGTGTGTGTGTGTATGCCCATGTAGCTGAGTGTGTGTATGTGTGTGTGTGTGGTAAAGCCATCTGTTCTCCCAGTAAGACGGGGACTTGTGATTTCACAGAGCTGATCATGAATCACCAGAATGGTTCCTCACCTGTAATGGAACATCTGACTACATTATTCACCACTGACAGCATGAAACACCTCCAGACACACCCGGCCCTGCCTCTGTGTGCTTTTCCTAACAAGACATTTGTTAAAACATCACTTACTTTATGTCAGTTACGTAGTCTGGGGTTAGTGTATGAGGTGTAAATAAGGATTTAATTCATGTTATACTGTCAATAATAGATGCCATGAAACACTACAGTCCCTTCCAGAAGTACTCAACTCCTTTACAAGTAGCAGTACAACAGTGTGAGTATACTCCATTCATAATAAAAAAGTCCTACATTTAAAATTTTACTTGAGAAAAAATAATGGAGCGTTAATGATAAAATGTACTTGAGTATCAAAGTAAAAGTACTCATTCGAAAAAATGGTTCCTTTCAGAGTGTTTAAATTATGTGTTGAAGCTTCTCTGACTACAGATGGGTATTTAAACTCTTACGTCATTCAGGAAAAGAAATAAAACTAATTTTGAATGTTGCCAGTATATCTATTGAAATGTGTTTTGTTTTCTGGCTCCTACGTCTTTTTTTTATATGAATACTGACTTAACCGTTTTGGGAACCTCAGAATTGCATCTCTGCTCTTCGCAGGGTTTTGTTGGCTTCATCAGAACGTGACCTCCCACACGCACTGGGGCGGTTTGCAGCTGAATGTGAAATGGCTGGGATGAAAGTCAGCACCTCCAAGTCTGAGGTCATGGTTCTCTACCGGAAAATGCTGGATTGCTCCCTCCGGGTTGGGGATGAGTTGTTGCCTCAAGTGAAGGAGTTCAAGTATCTCGGGGTCTTGTTCACGAGTGAGGGTAGGATGGAGCGGGAGATTGACAGGTGGACTGGCGCAGCATCAGCAGTGATGTGCACGTTGTACCGGACCGTTTTGGTGAAGAGGGAGCTGAGCCGGAAGTCAAAGCTCTGAATTTACCAGCCTATCTATGTTCCAACCCTCACCTATGCTCATGAGCTTTGGGTTGTGACCGAAAGGATGAGACCGTGGATACAAGCGGCTGAAATGAGTTTCCGCCGTAGGGTGTCTGGGCTCAGCCTTAGAGATAGGGTGAGGAGCTCGGACATCCAGAGGGAGCTTGCTGTAGAGCCGCTGCTCCTTCGCGTCAAAAGGAACCAGTTGGGGTGGTTCACGCATCTAATAAGGATGCCTCCTAGGTGCTTTCCTTTGGAGGTTTACTGGGCACGGCCAACTGGGAGGAGACCCCAGGGTAGATCCAGAACTCGCTGGAGGGACTACATGTCCAATCTGGCCTGGGAATGCTTTGGGATCCCCCAGGAGGAGCTGGAGGGCGATGCTGGGGAGAGGGATGTCTGGAGTGCCCGACTTAGCTTGCTGCTACCGCGACCCAACCCCGGAGAAGCAGCTGATGATGAATGAATGAATGAATCACTTGACTGTCTCGGCTCAAAACAACAGCCAGTTCAAATCCACAATTTCACCTTATCAGAATTTCTTCTCTGAGCAACTGCAAACATTGAGTTTGCCTCATCGTTGACTGATAGCTGGCCAACACAGGTTCACATTGAATCATCGATCTGGAAGCATTTTCAGGAAACAAAGATATTTCTCAAATGCTCTGCAATTGTACTTCATCTCAAAGATCAGTCAGAAAATTTAAAATGAAAATCCCAACGGTCAAAAAGTGATCAACGCAGTGAAATACTGCTCAGCAACCCCAGTCCGTTTGTCTGGTTACAAGAAGGAAGATGTTGGGGAGTAGAAGGATTGATTATTGTCCAAGGTCTTTGATTTTCATGCCTAGATGAGCATGCATCAAGATGACTGATTATTGTCTTATGTCATCTCTCCACCATAATAGGGGAATTCATAATGACTTATTCAAAAAGTGTTTCGCAAAATTATAAAAGGAAAATATCTTGTATTGAAATACAATCGTGCTTTATCTGCTGTGAAAGCAGCGTATCTCTCTCACTTGATCAATATTGATAAACATAATCCCAGATTTCTCTTTGACACTGTAGCTGAATTTAATAAAAAGCAGCCGTCCATTAGCTGCTAACCATTCACGGCCCATGAGTTTCTAGACATTTTCTGCATAAGGTTGATGAGATCTTGAACAAAATTAGTTCTTCAACTCCAGCTACCCCTGCAGATCCTGTCTTACCTAATTCATATCTATACAATGAGTCATTGATAGTCCCTGTTATTACAACTTTTGAGACTATCTCTCATGATACTTTGACTAAGCTTGTGTCAATTTCTAAACCAACTACTTGCCTACTTAACCCTTTATCATCAACATTTTTAAAGACCTCTGGCCTTTTCTGGGACCTACAGTGCAAGATAGACATTGTTTATTTATAATTTCCTACTGGCACTTTTCCCAGCAGTTTTAAGACAGCTATAGTCAAACTTCTACTTCAGAAACCACGCCTTGATCCAGGGTCTCTTAATTACTATCAATCAGACTCTAATCTTCCATTCTTTTCTAAAGTACTAAAGAGATTTGTGTATCAACAACTTTAAACACATATAGAAGAATACTATCTATTTGAAACTTTCCAACCGATTTCAGCGCCTGTCACGCCACTGAAACTGTTCTGACCCATATGGTGAATGAGCTTCTTTCTACTCCTGCAACTCAGTGCAGCCTTTGACACCATTGATCACTGTATAGTATTAGACAGAATAAATTGTAAGGTGTCCCTGACTTAGCTCTCTCGGCTCAAGCCCTACTTATCTGGAAGAACACTGTGTCTGCTATAATAATAATTACATCAAAATTATCTGATGTTAAATATGAAGTACCTCAGAGCTCAGTTCTTGGCCTTCTACTTTTCTCTTTTTATTTTTCACTTCTTTGCCAAATTATACGCAGTCATAGAATAAATTTCCATTGCTATGCTGGTGATACCCAGCTGTATGTGCCTATAAGGACTGATGATCATAGTCAAATGACTAATTTAGAGGCCAGCTTGGCTACTGTGAAAAACTGGATGTCAATAAATTTCCTGCTTTTAAATTCATAAAAACCTGAGATGCTCGTTGCTGGCCTTGCTAGACACAGACACCAGTTTGATCAGGTTACAAGAACAATCAACAACTCTGTGATTTCCCAAAGTCTGGCAGCCAAAAATCTTGGCGTTACGTTTGACCCCAGCTTTTCCTTTGATAAGCACAATAAAGAAACCACCAATACTGCCTTTTTTCACTTACATAATATAGCTAAAATTCAGTCTTTCCTGTCTATGGCTGATGCGGAGACTCTAATACATGCGTTTGTTTCATCCAGACTTGATTATTGTAATATTCTGTTTTCAGGTCTGCCACATGCTACTACTAAAAATTTTCAGATGGTTCAGAATGCTGCAGCTAGAATCCCAACTAAAACTAGAAAATTTGACCATATTACACCCATTCTTGCCTCCTCTCATTGGTTTCCTATCCATCTATCCGTGTTAGATCAGACTCCAACTTGCTTCTGCTGACTTGTAAAATCCTACATGGGCTTGCCCCATCCCATCATACCTGTCTGATATCCTTAAACCACATATTCCATCTCGAGCTCTTCGCTCTCAAATTACAGGGCTCATGTGTACCCAAAGTTAAAAAGAAGTCAGCTGGTGGCAGGGCCTTTTCCTATTTGGCCCCGTTCTTGTGGAATAACCTGCCTGCTGCCATCAGACAATCAGTCTGTTGAGTCTTTTAAATCCAAACTTAAAACTCATCTTTTTACCTAAGCCTACAATTAATTGCCTTTTAGTGGAGTGCTTCACAACCTGGACTGCATGGTGAGTTGTTTTCTTTCTCAATTAATTTACCAACCACTGTTCCGCCAATGAGATTATAGCGTATATAGATTATTGACTATTGCACTGTTCTCTTCTCTCATGTCTTTTCTCTCTCTCTGAATGATTTCTTCTCTTTTTTCTTGTTCTGTATGTGAATGTTGTGATGTGAGTGTCCCTTGTGTGCACCTGCAGTCTGTCCAACTCCCTGGTCTCTGTAGTGACAGTGGTCACCACCTGGGCACTGCTTGGCATCCCCCTCATCACATTTTCTTTTCATATATCTTATAAATCTATATAATTTTGTTATCTTGTTTCAATGTTCTTTCCTTCTCTCACTCAAGACTTGTGACTAATGTGTTTTCTTTTTTGGTCTACATGCTGATGGTGGTCACGTGGCTCAGGTCCTGGGCTGGTCCGGTGGCATCTGGACAATGCTTGGCATCCTCCTCATCATATTCCTCATATATTTTATAATTCCATTATAATTGTGTTATCCTTTTTCAATGTCGTATTGTGTAAATTGTGTAAACACAACATCCATTGCACGTTGTCCGTCTTGGGAAAGAGGTCCCTCCACTGTTGCTCTCCCTGATGTTTCTTCCTATTTTTTCTCCCTGTTAAAGGTTTTTTTTTTTTTTTTTGGAGATTTGTTCCTTATCCGATGCCAGGGTCTAAGGACAGGATATTGTATTGCTGTAAAGCCCCCTGAGGCAAATTTTAATTTGTGATAATGGGCTATACACATAAAATTGACTTGACTTGAATATATGAGTACTGCTGCAACGTACGATATTTGCTGACATTAACTGCCATTCATCCATCTACTTTCCCCTCTGCCTCTCTCCCACTTTCTAACCAACTTGTTATTAAAAATGCATGGATCTAACGGCGTCCGGGTAGCGTGGTGGTCTATTCCGTTGCCTACCAACATGGGGATCGCCGGTTCGAATCCCCATGTTACCTTTGGCTTGGTAGGGCGCCCTACAGACACAACTGGCCATGTCTGCAGGTGGGAAGCCGGAAGTGCGTATGTGTCCTGGTCGCTGCACTAGCACCTCCTCTGGTCGGTCAGGGTGCCTGTTCGGGGGGAGGGGGAACTGGGGGGAATAGCGTGATCCTCCCACGCGCTTCGTCCCCCTGGTGAAACTCCTCACTGTCAGGTGAAAAGAAGCGGTTGGTGACTCCAGGAGGCATGTGGTAGTCTGCAGCCCCCCCCGGATTGGCAGAGGAGGTGGAGCAGCGACCAGGATGACTTGGAAGAGTGGGGTAATTGGCCAAGTACAATTGGGGAGGAAAAGGGAAAAAAAAAAAACATGAATCTGATTTTGTGTTCACAATAAATTTGCTCTCTCACTCCCCCCCCTTTTAGTGTATACACCTCCTTCTCCAGCAGTCTAAGGCTCTCATCAGCGACGGGGTGTGGTTGAACGATATCAGTCACCTTGGCGACAGTCAGTCAAAGCTAGGACAGATTGTTGGCAGCTGGGAGTCTGAGGACATTTCCAAGACAGCAAGGAGGAAAAGGAAGTGTTGCAAAGACGATGGGAGGAAGAAGCCAGATGGAGAGATGGGGTATAGAGAAATATAGGGGGGGGAATGGGGTCGGGCAGAAAGGGAGATTGTGTGCAGTTTGAAAGACAGATGAAGAAAAGAGGGAGTAGGCCCAGTGAGAGAGAGACCACTTATTCACGACATATTTCCAACGACTGAAGTAAAAGTAAAACACCGCGTATAAAGCAGTTTGATAGAGACTGCACTAAGACTTACCAGCTGGCATTTCAGTGATAAAACAAATTAATGACTAACAAACCTTGACTCTCACTACAGAATCCAAACATTTTAATCCCAAAAGGGAATCTAAGGAACAAGTGATCCAAGATTTCACATTACGAACCAGTCACTTTAAAACAATGTGTAGTTTTGTGTCAGAGTCCTTTAAACACCGCACAATGAGAACAGAGTCAGCGGATTAAAATCCAGTTTCTGTTGGATAAAAGGTTAGTCCAGTCAAGTCCATTGTATTTGTGTAGCCCAATACCACAAATTACAAATTTAAATCAGAGGGCTTTACAGCAACACAACATCCTGTCCTTAGACCCTCGCATCGGATATTGGATAAGGAACAACTTCCTAAAAACCCTTTAACAGGGAGAAAAAATAGGAAGCTTTTGATTTTTTTTATTTTTTTATTCTGATGTACTGTATTGATCCTCGTGGGGGAAATTCTAATCTGCATTTAACCCATCCTAGCTGCGTAGCTAGGAGCAGTGGGCAGCTGCCGTGCAGCGCCCGGGACCAACTCCAGCTCGTCTTGCCATGTCTTGTCTCGTATTGCCTCGGTCAGGGGCACAGACAGGAGTATTAACCCTAACATGCATGGCTTTTTGATGGTGGGAGGAAACCGGAGCACCCGAAGAAAACCCACTGCAGACACAGGCAGAACATGCAAATTCCACACAGAGGATGACCTGAGATGACCCCCAAGGTTGAATAACCCCAGGGTTCGAACCCAGGACCTTATTGCAGCGAAGATGCCTTCTTAGCCAGAATAAAGATAATCTTCCATAAAATAATCCATGCCATTGGACTCTGGCCACCCTCTGCCAAGGATCATGTGGTCGCTGCAGGCGCATCAGCCTCTCCATGTAAAAAGCTGTCACGCGCAAGTGTCCTCCAGCAAGTATCATCCCACAAACATCCCAGGCTCAAAGCCCTGTGGCGATCAGGAAGAGGTGACGGGAGCAGGATGAGGATATGCACATCCTTGATAGGGAGGAACACTGGTTTGAACGGGGAGCCAAGAAGTCATCTATGTGACGAGGGAACGACCATCCCTCAACCGGGGGGGTAAGTACATCTGTCACCATCTTACAATGCTGTGATTGCAACTATTCCCAAATCCTCTGTGAATCGTGCACATGGCCACTGAAACTCTAGTTAATGGTCACGCCCATATTTGCATATGAAACCGATCGTTGGTATGCAGCTGTATTGTTTATAAGGGTGGGGAAACCTGCAGTCAGTTGAGAGTGAAGAGGTCAATTAAGATGACGATGATGAAATGTTTGTCAATAAACGCTGTGTCCAGATTAACTGATTCATCTTTCTTTAATGATGCAGTAAGCAATATTATTTCATTATAATTTAGTTGAAATATCTAATTTTGATCATGCATGTGACTAATAAATATTTAATTGAAGGGTTAGGGAGTTGTTCTTTATCTGATGTAGGGGTCTAAGGACAGGAAGTTGTGTTGCTGTAAAGCCCCTTGAGGCAAATTTATAATTTGTGATATTGTGCAATACAAATAAAATTGGCTTGACTTGACTTCCTTTAAAAGATGTGTGTCGGGGCGCCCGGGTGGTGTAGCGGTCTATTCCGTTGCCTATCAATACGGGGATCACCAGTTCGAATCCCTGTGTTACCTCCGGCTTGGTCAGGCGTCCCTACAGACATAGTTAGCTGTGTCTGCGGGTGGGAAGCTGAGTGTGGGTATGTGTCCTGGACACTGTACTAGCGCCTCCTCTGGTCGGTCGTGACGCCTTCTCAGGGACGAGGGGGAACTGGGGGAAATAGCGTGATCCTCTCATGTGCTATGTCTCCCTGTTGAAACTCCTCACTGTCAGGTGAAAAGAAGCGGCTGGCGACTCCACACGTACTGGAGGAGGCATGGAAGTCTGCAGCCCTCCCCGGATCGGCAGAGGAGGTTGGAGCAGCCACTAGGACAGCTCGGAAGAGTGGGGTAATTGGCCAAAAAAAATTGAGGAGAAAAAGGGAGAAAAAAATGAAAAGATGTGTGTCTCTGAGCATCCGGCCCTTTGTATTTAGTTTTTTTTTTTTAACTGGACCCGATCTGAATCAAACAATGGATCAGGGTTAGCTAGCATGTAACCAGCCAATCACAGCGACTCTACAAACAAGGGTCATCCAGGTACTATGGGTTTTGGTTCGGCATGGCGGCTCGTACCCAGAAGTTGTGTCAAGAGCTATGGCAACTTGTGCTAAATTTCCAATACCTCCTTTGCCTACAACAGCACATAGTACAAAACAAACCAAAGGCAGGAAGACTTTGGAGGAGGAGAGACACACAAGTGCTGAATAAAAACAGAGATCAGATGAGGGTCAACATCGGAGAGGCAATTTTGAGCTAGTGAGAGCTGCAGGAGTGTAAGGGGCTGAAGAGCGATGCGGGGTTTTGCATTGTTGTTGCAACTTTAACATAGCTGAAGAGCCACTTCTGTTGCATCACATGGTCTGTCAATCATCGACAAGATGCCAGTTCATAAAAACATGTCCACGTGCCGTGGATTGTTAACGCTGTGCACAGGTTAAATGAGGGGATCCCTTGTTATAGGAAAACAGTCTGTTAAACTGCATCTTGGAGCTACATTTAAACGTGTAGAATTACAAGTGTTGACAGATCAGCATCCTCCACTCCATCAACACTGATAAGCTGCTTGGTCTCACTTGCACATTGGTTAATGGAGGCCACTGATTTGACCCCTTGTCAGGCTGCTCTAAGGTCACCACTGCTATATTGCACTTCTATTTTTTTCCTTCTTTCCTATACTTCATTTCGGCCTTCCTCATTCTGGAGACAGCCTTTTTTTCGAAATGGATCGCACGTGTAAAAGATAATTTTCTTTTTATCAATAACCGATTTGAGCTCTTTAGTTATCCATCGTTTGTTATTTGCTAAGTAACAACCTTTTTAGTTGGAATACGTGAGTCAACACAGAACGTGATGTAAGACGAGATGGTGTCAAGAGAGTTCGGCAATATCGTCACACGCGTCATAAAAACACTGCCAGTCAGTGCTCTCAAAGCATGCCTGAAGAGTTTATAAACAGTCCAGTCAGTATATAAAATCAGCTCAGTTCAGGGCCTTGTATTATTGTGTGTATTGTTGCTACATGTTATTGCTACATGTATTATTGCTGCTGCTAGTACTACCCGGGTAGTGTATTGGCAATGTAGGAGATCTAATAAATCTTATCTGTATCCAATCCACCGGCTGGGGGTAGGCTGACAGGGCACTGGAGGTAGTTTCGACACACTCCCAGGTATCCGGAATCGCTGGCTCGATCACAAATGGCAGAATATGTACAAAAAAACAAAAACAAAAAACAATCTGCACACAGCAATGCAACAATCAAACATTAGTACTGCGCAGTATCTTGTTAGCATTAGCAACATTCATTCTGCGATCACCGTCAATTCAAATGCAATTATGCACCACTTTCAGTGCAAACGCAGTTTTTACATTCTGTGCAACATAATACCAACTCAAAAATAACTTACACTGTCAGTAGTCACACAAATAATTCACGGGAGGTACTACATGCTTCCCAAATGTATATCTAAATAGACGCCTTATCTAAATAGCCGTTTAAACCATGAGCGTCATGAACTAATGTGCTAATCCACTCCATGAATGTTATCTAAATAAGGTTTATGAACATGTTTACAGCGACTTCAAGCATTAAATCAGGGCTGCCAGGTTTCAACAAAAGTTAAGAGTGAGACTCTGGCGAGGGGACTTTTGCCGGCGACCTATCGCCGGCAAAAAAAACTTGGCCTTTTTTAAGGTGGATTTAGAGGAATATCTGAACTTAAATTAACATTAGGATTAGACTGTTGTGATGTTGTAATGTGATGTTGGCCTCCTCCTCATGCTCTCTCTCTTTACTCGGAATAGTGAACACATAAGAAATATTGTCAATTGCTAGAAAGAATAGAATACACAAGAGTCCAAGCCTACATTAGAATTAGACTGTCGGATGTCATTATTCAGTCTTATTCTGTCATTTGTATTCAGGGAGCTCCTCTCAACCCAATTATTTGTGCAACTTAAAAACCAGTTTCCTGCTATTTTATATAGTGTTCATAATTGGCCAGCACAAGTAGAAATGAAAACAATTGTAACAAGAAGAATTTAGACAAATAAAATAAATGTATTTATGAAATGTCAATGAATACAGAACCAGGACAATAATATAAAAAATAAAATAACATGCATTTCTTTGTTTGTTCAGAGCACAAGGCTCAAACTATGAATTCAAGCAGTTCCTTTAACCCTTGGGCACCCCTCCAGAAAATCATGACGTTTTACCCTCGGTGCAAAAAATGTTCAGTTCCTTAAAAGTGCTATAAAAATATCAGACATGAATATTTTTTTTCACTTTCAATGCATTAAATCTTTTGACCAACTTCAATACTGATCATAACTATTAAATTTACATGTATTTCTTAAGTAATTTTAACCCTTTAATGCCTTTTCGGGAACATAAAACCACAATTATTTAATGAGAAAAACATGAAATATGACATATTTTCCATATACTAATTGCAAACTGGAATTTTTTGGGGGATGGGTGGCAACCCTAGTTAAACCCACCAAATGACATAATAGTCATTTCAACAAACATTGACATACCCGATCTCAAATGTTCTAACAGGCACAGACACTGAGCTAAACTTGGAAAGCTCTGGAAAGTTAAAAGTTTAGAATTTTAGATTTAGACTATGTGGCAAAATAAATCACATCCTGGTTTTTATAAAAAAAAAACATCACCTCATGTCAAGAACTATTAGATCAATTTCATTCAATAACACATTCAGAGATTTATCCGTGAACCAAGTATAATAGAAACCAATAACAGGACATTCACCAAAAAGGAAAGCTATTGTTCTTCTACAGATTTCTGACAAGCGACTGTTGGAATATTTTCCTTTTTAACTGCGAGATATGACAGCAGCCTGTGTAACGTTACTCCTGCTCGGACTGAGTGACTATAACGCATTTTATTCTATAAAACTAACGTATTTACTATTTCATATGATCAAAATGAAACGGTTACCTACCGTTTTCTTTCTTCTTATTCCTCTTCTTCTTCTTCAGTGGGGTCTTCTTCTTGTGGAGCTCTTTTATTTTATTTTATTTCGTGGCGTTGACGCTATGACCCGCCCTACTCTGCCTCTGATTGGTTGATATTCATGGTTGCCTTTCATTGATTGGGTTGGTCAGATTTAGGCATGAGGACTGATGATTGGTTAAGGTTAGGGTAAGAGTATCTGGGTCAGCCAATCAGAGGCAGAATAGGGCGGGCTCACCCCGGAAAGCCAGTGACGGACCCGAACTACGGCAAGCCGCGAGCAGCATCGCAAGTTGTGGAAATATTATATAGAAGTGAAGGGAAAACGTTTATGGGCGTGTGAAATAGCAAGTGTGGCGTGTGAGCGTGTGAAGAGGCATAATTGCGTGACTCTCACTCCCAAAGGGTGAGACTTGGCAGCCCTGATTAAACACTAAACCGTATCTACCTCGTAGCTGGAAAATACAACGTAGAACATTCTAGAACACACGCCATTTCACGAACGACCGCCCATGTACGTAAAGAAAATGGCGTTCTAGCTTGCAAAAGGAGATTAACGCCGATCTCCCGTTCATCTCCGACTGGCTTTTAAATTACAAATGACAAAAATAACAAAAATACTTACAGTGCGAGCTCACTAAAATGGCGTATCTCACAACTGCATGTTGAATCAGAATGTGGCTAATATAGCCAGCTAGCTAGCATGTTTCCTTCAGCCGCACTCACCGGAGAATCGCTCGAACTTTGCCCAGAAGAAGAAGAAGGAAATATAATGTACCAACAAGAAAAGGCTTCCGGCGATTATCACTCGCTAATAACGATACCCAATACAGCTCTTCACTAAAACGTTTCGCTTGCTGCGGCTCCTCACAGTTTCCACTCTCAGAACCGGAAACTGATCTGATCTATCAAGCCACGATAGAATGACTCAGCTAACGCTCCAGCGGCAGCGCCATCTAGGGGACTGGAGATTCACAACACTTTTGGCTCTGTACATTTCAGATGGTTCACATTCGAATAAACTGAGTCTCAGTGTTAAGAAATTCAGAAACGGAAAACGTATCAATGTTTTTCAAGGAAAACAAAACTGAACAATTACAGTTGACTCTATATTTTTTAACAATTCAACATCCCCAAATCCCATTTACCCACACCCTGCTCCCCTCTATCGACTCCTATACCCCGTCCCGCAGGCCCCTTGTCAGAACAGAATTAAACCACATTACAGTGGGTTAAATATAAACACGAAAAGGGACATACAAGAAATTTTGATAAGTAAAAAATAAATAAAATGAAATAAAATAAAAAATAAAGAAGCGAGTAAATAAAAAAAAAAAACTACTGTACTAGCATCTGAGCCATTTAAAGGGTCTTTTGGGGCTTTATGAGGGTGGGTAACTGCTGGCTGTGTGTGTAACGTATTACATTTTGAGGAAATATTATTAAGTGAATTCAGGAGGCCTACAATCTGGAATGGTATGTGGCGCCACGGTTATGTGGACGACTGCGACAACACAACTGACAACAGGAAACGTGAGCTATCCTATTTTCCCATCAGGTCCAAATTACTCTATTTGTTTGAGAAATGGAGGCAGCTGGAAGCCTCAGAAGGAACTGAAAGTGATTGGCTGGTTTTCTCATTTGCAAGAATAAATGTGAATCACATTACACAGTCTCCCCAAAACAATCGCAGAAGTGGGGCATGCAGCCTCTAGCCATCCTTCCTTCCATCCATCCATCCATCCATCCATTATCCAAGCCGCTTGTAACAATTGGGTTCGAAGGATGCTGGAGCCTATCCCAGCAGTCATTGGGCGGCAGGCACCAAGACACCCTTTACAGGCCGCCAGGCCATCACATGGCGCGACACACACACACACACACACACACACACACACACACACACACACACACACACACACACACACACACACACACACCTAGGGACAATTTAGTCCCCTGACCTCCATGTCTTTGGACTGTGGGAGGAAACCGGAGCCCCCGGAGGAAACCCACACAGACACTGGGAGAACATGCAAACTCCACACAGAGGACGACCCGGGACGACCCCCCAAGGTTGGACTACCCTGGGGCTCGAACCCAGGACCTTCTTGCTGTGAGGCGACCGCGCTAACCACTGCGCCACTATGCCGCCCCACCTACAAGATGCTCATGCTAACCTTAACAACATTAAACCCTTAACTAACCGTGTCCAACTTCATGCCTGAGCGTAAGTGTGTCTGACTGCGTCGCCCCGTCTGAAATAATGACTTGAACACAATATCAGGCCTGCATGGACGGCCTTATGGCCTTATGGCCTTATGGCCTTAGGAAGCAGGAGAGCCTGAAAGTCAGAGAAGTCACTAGAACTCTCTCTCCTATCTCTGTTTTGTCTCTCTCTCTCTCTCTCTCTCTCTCTCTCTCTCTCTCTCACTGTCTCTGTCTATCGCTCTCTCTCTGTCTCATCTCTCTCCCTCTGTGTCTATGTCTCTCTTGCTTTCCCTCCCTTCCTTACCCCTCGTCTCCTTATCTGGTCTTCGCAGCTTTCCTTCATCATCACAGTCTCAGTGTGCTGGGTTGTGGAGGTGTCGGTCTCTACTGGACCTTGCAGGGTTGGTTACAGACAACTTCAGCTGGATGACCTCAGTCCCGAGTGTCCCTCATACAGCCACAATCTACCACTACTACTACTACTACTACTACTGCTACCACTACTACCACTACTACTACTACTACTACTACTACCACCACTACTACCACTACTACTGCTACTACTGCTACTACTGGTGCTGCTGCTGCTGCTACTACTACCACCACTACTACTACTACTACTACTACCACCACTACTACTAATACTACTGCTACTACTATTTCTACTACTACTACTACTACTACCACTACTGCTACTACTGCTACTACTGGTGCTGCTGCTGCTGCTGCTACTACTACCACCACCACCACCACTACTACTACTACCACCACCACCACCACCACTACTACTACTACTACTACTACTACTACCACTACTACTACTACTACTATTTCTACTACTACTACTACTACTACTACTGCTGCTACTACTGGTGCTGCTGCTGCTGCTGCTACTACTACCACTACTACTACTACTACTACTACTACTACTACTACTACTACTACTACTACTACTACTACTAGTTTTGGCTGCTCCCGTTAGGGGGCGCCACAGCGGATCATCCGTCTCCATGTCTTCCTGTCCTCTGCATCTTCCTCTGTCCCACCAGCCACCTGCATGTGCTCCCTCACCACATCCATAAACCTCCTCTTTGGCCTTCCTCTTCTCCTCTTCCCTGGCAGCTCCATATTCAGCATCCTTCTCCCAGTATACCCAGCATCTCTCCTCCACACATGTCCACACCACCTCCATCTTGCCTCTCTTGCTTTGTGAGACGGTCCTCCACCAAAAAACGACCCCATAGGTCGTTTGTACAAGCAGCTTATTACGACCTACGTATAGTTACGGTTTAAAGTTAGGCGACCTCTAGCGGTCGTGTAAACAACGGCAATCTGATGCGTCGTCATCATATGACCTTTGACCTTCATTACCAATCAAAATGCGCCGAGCCAAGAGATGGGGGAGTGCAAGAACTATTTATACTCGTGTAAACTGTTGGTTTCTTCACAAATCCTGCCGAGCTGTGTTTGCTTACTTCTCACCTTCACTTTGCATGAACAAAAATAAAGTCCAATAATAAAGCTCTCAAATGAGTACCTATGTGGTCGTATGGGTTGGAGGACTTGTTGGGTCCAACCTGAGCTGTCCCTCTAATATACTCGTTTCTAATGTTGTCCTTCTTCATCACTCCCAATGAAGATCTTAGCATACGCTTGGCATATTGTCTCACACCTCCCATGATAAACAGCCTAGTTTCCTCCTGGCCGTGTATATTCCCTCCAGCGGTGTCCTGGCCCTGGCAGAGATCCAGGAGGAGGAAACAAGTGGGCTCACCTCAGTCGGGACTTCATTAACTGAGGGCAGCCATGTCTCACCTGCCTGTCCAGGAAGGCGGTCCAGGCCTTGATAACCTGTGAAGACCAGCAGCTTTTCCAACCCGTTCCCATCTAAGGTACCAGGGTCAATGATGGCAGTGTCCATTTCAACACCAGCCTCTACCCAATAAGGCTGACCCTTGTGTCAGCCTTATTGGGTTGGACAATTGCAGATGCTTTGCTTTCTGTGTAGATCTGACGTTGGACCTTCTCAACCAGCTTTAACAGGCGCTTCCATGAAAACATCACTAAACACAAATGGGACAGCGTGTGTGATAAAAACTTTTACTGGTGTGGTGGATCGATATCGAGAGCTTGGAGCCAAAGGGGGGGTAGGTGCCATGTTGGGCGAATATTGTTGTTGCCTGGTGCGGGATTCGATACGTGGTGTACTGCACCACAAGGCGACGTCGCTAACCGCTCGGCTAAAGGGTCAGACCCGTTAGCTAGGGGCTAACGGGTCTTATTAGTAGTTTACACTAAATATCAAATGAAAGTGATCAGTGAGACCTTCTCAGTGCCAAACAGACACAAGTGAAAAGATCACCCATCCATCCATCCATTGTTAGGATACTGGAACCTATCCCAGAAGTCCATGGGTGGCAGGCGGGGAGACACCCTGGACAGGCCGCCAGTCCGTCACAGGGCCGACACATTCACACCTAGGGACAATTTAGTACGACCGATCCACCTGACCTACATGTCTTTGGACTGTGGGAGGAAACCCACGCAGACACGGGGAGAACATGTAAACTCCACACAGAGGACAACCCGGGACGACCCCAAGGGTTGGACAACCCCGGGGCTCGAACCCCAAACGTTCTTGCTGTGAGGCGACCGTGCTAACCACTGTGCCGCCCCAAGATCACCCATAATCTGTTAATTAAAAAAAAAATATATATATATGTACATATACTATATGTAGGATATATATATATATATATATATGTACATATACTATATGTAGGAGATATATATATATATATGTACATATACTATATGTAGGAGATATATATATATATATATATATATATATATATATATATGCACCTTATAGTAAAAGGGGGGCTGTGGGTAACAGCAAACATTATTTTAGGGAGAGTATTCTAACAGCAAGGAAGTGACAGGGGTTCGAGGTGGGACTCAGGGTCAGACACAAAGTAGACCGAGGCCGGATAATGTTGCCTTTACTTGGCAAAAGAGAAAATTGAAGGCGAGCCAAAAAAACAGAAACAAAACTAACCCAGAAGGTCTTAAAAAACAACAACAACAACAACAACAACAACAACAAACGATAGAACTTAGGAAGCTTACGATCAGCAAACATTCTGGAAAAGACAATAATGGGATGTGATGCGATGGTTAAGTATCCGGATAACGGAACCAGATCACATGGCAATAACAGGAGTAAATGGGGCATCTGAAGCGTCACACTGATGAGCCAGAACCTTATGACCACTCACGCTGATCATCTCCCCACAAGGGCCCGTGTCAAGGTCTGGGTAGACTAGACGGTAAGTGAACAATCGGTTGTCGTAGGCAACGTGTTGGATGCAGGAGAAACGGGCAGGAGTAAAGAGCTCGGCCACTTTGACAAGGGTCAAATACTTGGGTCAGAGCATCTCTGAAACGGCAAGGCTTGTGGGGTGCTCCCGGTCAGCGGTGGTGAGTACCTACCCACAGCGGGCCGAGGAGGGACAAACCACAAACCGGCGACGGGGTGTTGGGAACCCAATGCTCATCGACGAGCGAGGGTAGCGAAGGCG
>NC_079222.1:4907735-4960235 GCF_029633865.1 Lampris incognitus
CTCATCCCCCCATCACCACACTGCCCCCAGCAGGACAACGGAGAGAACGATTAAACACATGACAGAGAAATACAGACGGGGCGTCCGGGTAGCGTAGCGGTCTATTACGTTGCCTACCAACACGGGGATTGCTGGTTCGAATCCCCGTGTTATCTCTGGCTTGGTCGGGCGTCCCTACAGACACAATTGGCTGCGTCTGCAGGTGGGAAGCCAGATATGGGTATGTGTCCTGGTCGCTGCATGAACGCCTCCTCTGGTCGGTTGGTGTGCCTGTTCAGAGGGGAGGGGGAAATGGGGGAAATAGCGAGAACCTCCCACACACTATGTCCGTAGTCAGGGGGCTGTCGATCCCAACATCCTCTTTAATCGCTTAGAGACTTGGGTTGGCAGCAAGGGCTCGGCTCTTGGTTTAGTACGCTCTTACCTCACCAACAGAACGTTTTCTGTTGTATTGGTTAACTCTACTTCCTCGATGGCTCTGTCGAGTTGTGGTGTTCCTCAAGATTCAGTTCTTGGCCCCCTCCTTTTTTTCTATATACATGCTGCTCCCAGGGCAAGTCATTGAAAATCACAATGTGTTTTACCATTTTTATGCGGAATTATACATGCCACAAAATCCCACAGATCCTAGCGCCCTAGCAAATTTCACAACTTGTGTCTCTGGCATTAAATCCTAAATGTCCGAAAATGTTCTTAGATTTAATGATGGTAGGTCTGACGTCATTCTGTTCCGTCCCCCAAATTCCATCAGCCCTTTTGTTACTAATCGTGTTGGTCTGTCAGGTAGTCTTAAGCAGGCTGCTAGGAATCTTGGGGTGAGGTATGACAATAACACTCCTGTGCTTGCCTCCCTACACCGGCTCTCTGTTATATTTCGAATTGATACTGAAGTTTTATTGCTCACGTTTAAGGCCTTAAATGGTCTTGCTCCTACATACGTTTCTGATTTATTGACCTGGTATATGCCACCTCAACCATTACGATCCGCAGATGGAGCCCTGCTGGTTATTCACGGGTCTTGGTTTGTCACAAAAGGTGACCGAGTTTTTGCTGTTAGAGCCCCCACACTATGGAACTCTCTTCCTGTTTAAGTAAGACAAACCAAGTATCTAGCTTCTTTTAAATCTCATCTTAAAACCTTTCTTTTTGGGAACGCTTTTATCAGCGTCTGATACTTGTTTTTATTTGTTCATCTTTATTCTTATTCTTATTTTTGCCTTGCCTGGTTTTATTTCTTGGTAACGCACTTTGTAGCATTGTTTTACAAAAGTGTCATATGAATAAAGTTAATGTTATTACTATCTAGGACAAGGGTGCTTACGTTGTTGTGATCGACCAGTCGATCACAGGACAACTAATGGTCAATATTGCTGCTTGGGACCAAGTAAATAAAAATGAAGAATAAAAAGTGAAGACAGAGAGAGACACAGAAACATACAAGAATTGTCAAAACATTTTTTTGTCAGATTCAGTACTGTTAAAAGTTGAACTTGACCACTGGTTGTTAGAACTGCAACAACAGGGTGGCGCGAGGCAGCACCACCCTGACCGCTACCATTGGGTTAGCTACTTGATGTTATTCGCCACTGAGAAAATGAAGACAAGTTCAACATGACTGACATATTGAGCTCCAAAGAAACCCAAACTCAAAATGCGTTTGTCTGATTTGCCATGCGGCCATCGCTGCGCCAAGGAAAAGCACCATATGTGGAGAGGCACTTGCATACCATGCATAATGCAAACCACGGTGGATTTCCAGCAAAAGGTGAGCTATGAAAGACTAAAAAAATAAATAGATGAGCTGAAATCCACTTAGTTGCTCATTATTCAATTTTCACAAGGCCAAGCTCAAATGTCGAAGCAGCTACCGAGTGATCTCTGAAGTTGAGACCCCTTCTAATCAAACACAAGAAGCCTCGTCAAGATGGGGAAATTGCCAAAGAGGCACTTCTTGAGGCCACAGACATGCTCTTTCAAGATTTGAAGAGGAAGCCGGAAATATCTGCCATCAGAGCTCTTCCGTCGCCCACATATGTCACTGCGAATCAATGGCAAATAATGTGACGGAGCAAGTGAGAGGTGACACTGATAAATGTGTTTTTCACCACGGTTAGATGAGTTGACACCACGCTGTTCTGCATTTATATCAGGATGATCTTTACAAGTATGACTTCCAAAGAGGCCTTGTTGGGAATTTTACTGCTGAGCGAACACGCTCATGGAGAGGACACTATTTGCTCTACATTCAGTGAGTTTGCTGTGATCTAACTTGCCGCAGTGGTAGCCCACAGCTGATGGTGCACCAGCGATGGTAGGTCGATCTCCACACTATGTGCCAAGATGCTGATGAAAGAGGCCATGGATGTGGCCGTGAAAATTGTCTGTTCAAGATCTCTTCAGAGACAGCTGTTTTGCACGCTTCTACAGGGGGCAGATGCAGAACACACTGATCTGCCATAACACAGACGTCAGATGGCTTGGCGGGGGAGCTGTTTGCAGGGATCCAGGGAGCTTCCACTTGAGAGTCAACAGTTTCTCCAGGCTGGAGAATGAGCAACGGCTGTTGGACTTGACCTTTTTAACTGACCTCCCTGCCATGGTCAACAGACTGATCTGAATGGACTGACACGATTTCCACAGGCGACTTATTCAAGCAGGGGGGGGATTGGTGGCATCAAATCTGGAATGGCACAATGTGGGACCCTTCCCAATGTAGCACCTGAACTGGATTAGCGGGGGGGGGGGGGTACACGCGATGTAGAGCGAATTTAGAGCGTCGGTGCAAACTGACAGACGTTTTCAGGACTTCAACCATCACATCACTCTTTCAAATGAACACATCGGCCGTGGAGGACGGCCTCTGTTGGACGGCCTCTGCTGGACGGTTTAGGAATTTGTTGGATGGGGGGGGATACCCCCAACATCAGAAGTGTACACAGCCTGACAGACTTGTTTGGCTCAATAAGGCGGTTGTTTGTATGTTTGTATGCCGGTAATACGACAGCTGCTTTAGGTTTTATTCAAAAAGTGGCTTCTTACTCCAGTCGAGTTTCTCCCACAGGGGCATCAGGGGCATCAGGGGCATCACGGTCGCTGGTGCCACAGATACTAAAGGCCAGTACTTCAGTACTTTGGCCTGATGTAGAAAATGGGCCACCTACCAGATACATTTTAAACTGAATTTTTTAATATTTCATCAACACTTGGGGGGCGTCCGGGGGGCGTGGTGGTCTATGCCGTTCCCTAGCAACACAGGGCTCGCTGGTTCAAATCCCCGGGAGTCCCTACAGACACAACTGGCCGCGTCTGCGGGTGGGAAGCCAGAAGTGGGTATGTGTTCTGGTCGCTGCACTAGCGCCTCCTCTGGTCGGTCGGGGCGCAAACTGAAGGGAATAGTGTGATCCTCCCACGCGCTACGTCTCCCTGGTGAAACTCCTCACTGTCAGGTGAAAGGAAGCGGATGGCTACTCCACGTGTCGGGGGAGGCACATGGTGGTCTGCAGCCCTCCCAGGGTTGGCAGAGGGGTGGAGCAGAGACCGTGACGGCTCGTAAGAGGGGGATAATTGGACAGGTACAATTGGGGAGAAAAAAATATATGTAAACTACTAATAAGACACGTTAGCCCCTAGCTAGCTAACGGATCTGACCCTTTAGCCGAGCGGTTAGTGATGTCGCCTTGTGGTGCAGTACACCCCGTATCGAATCCCGCACCGGGCAAGAAAATAACCGGTCACATTGGTGGCAGCGGTGGGATCCGGAAGTGTGCAGATCCTCAGAAGTCTCTTCGGAGCGCGGGAAGAACAAAGCGCGAGGGCGCGCTTCCGGGGAGGGTGACGACTGCAAACTACTAATAAGACACGTTAGCCCCTAGCTAACGGGTCTGACCCTTTAGTCGAGCGGTTAGTGATGTCGCCTTGTGGGGCAGTACACCCGTATCGAATCCCGCACCGGGCAAGAAAATAACCGGTTACATATATATATATATATGTATATAATTGGACATATAGTGATGTGGCCAATTTATAAGAGGAAATGTTGCATGTAAAATTATGTAATATATGGATGGATAGACAAGCAGACACGGAAGAAGAACGTCTGCACTTATTTTCTTCCAAGGAGAGCTATATAGGTAGAACATCAAAGTTATTTTTCAATAAAGTATTGCTCCTGTGTATTTTCATCCATGAGTACATATATTAATATTATAGTTATGCCCTGGGGCACCGAATCCCTGTCCTTGCCTTGCTCCAGCATTTCTCTTCTATATTTCAAAAGTCTCTGAGGAGCCACTCGGTGCTCCATCAGGAACACAGCCCACCTCCACTTAGCGAGCAGTGCATTGATTTTAATCCATCATTTAACATTACTTTCAATGCCCCCCCCCAAATATTCTGCTTGTTTCAGTCCTGTCCACGTGATATCAACATGATGGACACGAGAGGATTTTATCCACACTTTATTTGCCATATCACGAGGGTATACTTCTATTTCATTTATTTTTTTTTCTTATTTCTCAAGCCTTGCAGTGTTGGTGCCACACACTTCCCCGGTAGGGGCCCAGAACCGAGCAGGCTGGGGTAACGGAACTGAGCCGAATCAGGTCCCATGTTGGGAGCTTTCAAAGTTCAACAAATCAGCTCCACGCGCCACCATTAATAATAATAATAATAATAATAACAATAAAATAAATATTTAAATCCATACACAGATGTTTTTCGTTGTTATATTTTAAATGTGTGCTGTTTCAAAACAAGCCCCAACCCAACCCCTGCCCCCGTTGGCTGTAACGTTTTCTATCACCCCATCGGTTGCTGGGCATCAGAACTACCTACCCCATTGGTTGTAATTTTTCCAATGTTTTCTACCCCCCCACACACATTGGTTGCTGTGCACCGTAACTAGGGGCGTGACTAGGCGGGCAACGTAGTATTTATTGGCTGTTTTTTCCTCTCTGTATATATATATCTATATATATAGATATATATATATATGTTTGTGTGCTCTATCATTATCTTATTCTACAATTAGTATTGTAGCGAATTCGGGGGGGGGGGGCAGTCCGGGATCCGCCGCAGCCGAGACGCGAACCCGTGTCTCCCACTCCGAAAGCGACAACGTTAACCAGTCGACTAAAGGGTCCGACCAGAGCCCTGGGAAGAGAGCGTTACGTCAACGAGGGGTCAGAACGCGAGAGGGTCACGTGGTTCATGTAGCCGCCGAATAGCTGCAAACGAAGCTTGGCGGGTCATTTAAATGAACTGCTTAGCCGCGATTTCTGCTAACTACTAACCCATATTTTCAGATTTTCACATTTATATATAGATATATTCCCACGTGACACATATTCTATGCGCATGTGCAGGAATTGACGAGCTGTCACGCTTTAAATTACATCGTTAATCTGATTCAAACGTGCTTGTAAAATGGTCATCGTGAAAATGTCAACTGTAGCTTCTCACCTGTAAATGAACCTTTGATTAACGCGAGAAACACACCTTCGCCATGGAAATCCTATTGCCCCGGGTCGCACTGGTTGGACCTATCCGGGGCTTCCATGATCCGCCATTGCTGTTAATTGGCCCATTGACGTCTACGGAGGTGACGTAACTCTCTCTTTCTAGGGCTCTGGGTCCGACCCGTTAGTCCAGGACCAACGTGTCTACTTATCCATGCACGCTACAGTATCATAGGGATTTTTGTATATTTTCAGCTTATTACCTGGTTTAATGTTTCCTCTGTGGTTTTGAGCTTCATTTTATGCAGGAGAGTTGCTATATAGTAAATCATTTCCATCATTATTATTATTATTATTGTTGTTGTTTTAATTATTGTTATTATAGCACCTCTTATTCTAACTGCAGGTGTAGATGTTGCAGCTCGGTGATGGGTCTGTATAGGCAGTCTCTCCCCCATTCCTCTCTCTCCCCCCATTCCTCTCTCTCCCCCCCATTCCTCTCTCTCCGCCATTCCTCTCTCTCCCATTCCTCTCTCTCCCCCATTCCTCTCTCTCCCATTCCTCTCTCTCCCATTCCTCTCTCTCCCCCATTCCTCTCTCTCCCATTCCTCTCTCTCTCCCATTCCTCTCTCTCTCCCATTCCTCTCTCCCCCGTTCCTCTCTCTCCCATTCCTCTCTCTCCCCCATTCCTCTCTCTCTCCCATTCCTCTCTCTCCCATTCTTCTCTCCCCCGTTCCTCTCTCTCCCATTCCTCTCTCCCCCATTCCTCTCTCTCTCCCATTCCTCTCTCTCCCATTCCCCTCTCTCTCCCATTCCTCTCTCTCCCCCATTCCTCTCTCTCCCATTCCTCTCTCTCCCGTTCCCCTCTCTCTCCCATTCCTCTCTCTCCCAAATTCCTCTCTCTCCCCTATTCCTCTCTCTCCCATTCCTCTCTCTCCCCCATTCCTCTCTCTCCCATTCCTCTCTCTCCCATTCCTCTCTCCCTTTCCTCTCTCTCCCATTCCTCTCTCCCGTTCCTCTCTCTCTCCCATTCCTCTCTCTCCCCCATTCCTCTCTCTCCCATTCCTCTCTCTCCCATTCCTCTCTCTCCCCCATTCCTCTCTCCCGTTCCTCTCTCTCTCCCATTCCTCTCTCTCCCCCATTCCTCTCTCTCCCATTCCTCTCTCTCCCATTCCTCTCTCCCGTTCCTCTCTCTCTCCCATTCCTCTCTCTCCCCCATTCCTCTCTCTCCCATTCCTCTCTCTCCCATTCCTCTCTCTCCCCCATTCCTCTCTCTCCCGTTCCTCTCTCTCTCCCATTCCTCTCTCTCCCCCATTCCTCTCTCTCCCATTCCTCTCTCTCCCATTCCTCTCTCCCGTTCCTCTCTCCCCCATTCCTTTCTCTCTCCCATTCCTCTCTCTCCCATTCCTCTCTCTCTCCCCCATTCCTCTCTCTCCCATTCCTTCGCTCCGCATCCTTTATCTCCCTTCATAAACAACTCAACCTCCTCCTGCACGTGCCGTTGCTGTCCGCAGAGACGCCCTCTGATTGGATGTGTGAGCGCTGCCGCGCGCAACCCGTTCCTCTGGAATGTGGGGGCTCCTCTCTCTCTCTGAGGGGTCGCATAGCTGAGGCGACAGCATGGGGGCAGCACACACACAGGTTTTTATCCATCACGCAAACACAATAATGGCAGGAAGGTCACACACACACACACACACACACACACACACACACACACACACACACACACAAGTGTGTACAAAGTGAAACAGTGATAGAAACACGCAGACACACAAATAAAAAAACACTTGTGTGTGTGTGTGTGTGTGTGTGTGTGTGTGTGTGTGTGTGTGTGTGTGTGTGTGTGTGTGTGACCAAAACAACCATCCTGTTGTGCTCAGGGGCAGCACGGTGCAGGTAGAGAAGCTAGAATAAATGTACACAGACGGCTGGAAGATTAAAGGCCCCACTAACAACCCGTCTATAGTAAGGTGTCGGGCCGTCACCAGCCTGCAGGACAGCTTCTACTACTACTACTACTACTACTACTACTACCGTTACTACTGGCACTACTACTACTACCACTACTACCGTTACTACTACTACTACCACTACTACTACCACTACTACTACTACCACTACTACTACTGCCACTACTACTACTACTACTACCGTTACTACTACCACTACTACTACTACCACTACTACCGTTACTACTACTACTACTACCACTACTACCGTTACTACTACTACTACTACTACCACTACTACTACTACCACTACTACTACTACTACTACTACTACTACTACCGTTACTACTACCACTACTACTACTACCACTACTACCGTTACTACTACTACTACCACTACTACTACCACTACTACTACTACCACCACTACTACTACTACTACTACTACTACTTTTGGCTGCTCCCGTTAGGGGGCGCCATAGCGGATCATCCGTCTCCATCTCTTCCTGTCCTCTGCTTCTTCCTCTGTCACACCAGCCACCTGCATGTCCTCCCTCACCACCTCCATAAACCTCCTCTTTGGCCTTCCTCTTCTCCTCTTCCCTGGCAGCTCCATATTCAGCATCCTTCTCCCAGTATACCCAGCATCTCTCCTCCACACATGTCCACACCATCCCAATCTTGCCTCTCTTGCTTTGTCTCCAAACCGTCCAACCTGAGCTGTCCCTCTAATATACTCGTTCCTAATCCTGTCCTTCTTCATCACTCCCAATGAAAATCTTATCATCTTCATCTCTGCCACCTCCAGCTCCACCTCCTGTCTTTTCATCAGTGCCACTGTCTCCAAACCATACAACATAGCTGGTCTCACTACCATCTTATGAACCCTTCCTTTAACTCTTGCTGGTAACCAGAACAGCTTCAATGCTCCTTGTGATGGATTCTACAGGTCTCTGAACTCCACTGAAGGGATGGAGAACCCCTCTTCCAGAAGATGTTCCCTCATCTGGTGTTTTGATGATGGAGGTGGAGAGCGCTGTCTAACACGCCGGTCCAAAATCTCCCATAGGTGTTCGACTGGGTTGAGATCAGGTGACATATCATTTACACCATTTTCATCCTCATCAAACCATTCAGTGACCCCCTTCTGCCCTGTGGATGGGGGCACTGTCAAACCGGAAGACACCACTCCCACCAGGACAGACATGTCTCATGATAGGATAAAGGTGATCACACAGACAGTACAGTATGTCCAGCAACGCCCCCCCCCCCTGCCTGCAACTGAACGAGTTCGTGTGTGCGTGTGAGTGTTACTGGTTGACGTGGGGTGAAACTGTCTTGAGATACTAATTAATTATTTCAGGCCTTTTGTAATTTTCATTCCCACCTTAGAGGAGCCTTCTTAACTCCTTTCCATGCCGTCTCTCGGTGGTTTTGTTTTGTTTTTATTTTTCCTTCTGGCATTTCTTGATTTTAAGGGCAGTCTACCCCTCGCATATGGAGGGCTTCATTGTGTTCGTTGGGGCCTCTTGGGCAGGGCTGTTGTGTCCAACACGAGAAGAAGCCGAGCAGTCCGGCTGATCCTTAAAGTGAAGCGTGGTTTCTCTCTCGGCTTTGTCGCCCCATTCCGCCCTGTCGCTTGCGCTGCTGCAAATATTGCACAGAGCAAAGCAAGCTAACGCTGGCGTGACACTGACCTGCGAGCTGTGCAGGTAAATGTGTGGGTTTACGTCTTGATGCGTGCTCAGTAACCCAGGTAAGGACATCACAGAGAGGTGAATCAGTTCATCTGGACACAACGTTTGTTGACAGAAACGTTTCATCATCATCATCTAAGTGACCTCTTCAGTCTCACCTGACTGCAGGTGTCCCACCCATATAAACCATACATTGACGTAACGACCGAAACCAACGATCGGTTCATATGCAAATAGGCCTGACCATCAACTAGAGTTCAAAGAAGGTTGAATCAGTTCATCCGATTGAGTGATGAAACGTATCTGTCAGTAAACATTGTATCCAGCTGAACTGATTCAACCTTCTTTGAGTTTCTTACCTGGATTGTTGAGCAGCATCAAGACATCAACTGGAGTTACCTAGGCCATGTGTACTAGTCACAGAAGACTGGGGAATGGTTGCAACCATTCAACTGATTCACCTTTCTATGATGTCCAGATGAACTGATTCAACCTTCTTTGAGTTTCTTACCTGGATTGTTGAGCAGCATCAAGACATCAACTGGAGTTACCAAGGCCATGTGTACTAGTCACAGAAGACCGGGGAATGGTTGAAACCATTCAACTGATTCACCTTTCTATGATGTCCAGATGAACTGATTCAACCTTCTTTGAGTTTCTTACCTGGATTATTGAGCAGCATCAAGACATTTTGACTCGTTTCGGCGAAGATTGTTTTGAACTTGCACGTGAGTACCAGCAAATGGCGCCTAAGATGGCAGACTACAAGAACCACCTGAAACCAAACAGATGGTGGCTAATACGATGGCACCACACAGAAGAGCTACAGCGCCAGGCCGGGACTCCACAGTCTACACCATGTACAGGCCAGTAGCCACTCTTTCAAGGATAAGATGTGCACATCCTTGATAGGGAGGAAGGCTGGTTTGAACTGGGCATCCGGGTAGAGTATCAGTCTATTCCATTGCCTACCAACACAGGGATCGCCGGTTCGAATCCCCGTGTTACCGCCGGCTTGGTTGAACATCTCTACACACACAATCGCCCGTGTCTGCGGGTGGGAAACCGGATGTGGGTATGTGTCCTGGTCGCTGCACTAGCGCCTCCTCTGATCGTTCGGAGCAACTGTTCAGTGGGGAGGGGGAACTGGGGGGAATAGCGTGATCCTCCTACGCGCTTTGTCCCCCTGGTGAAACTCCTCACTGTCAGGTGAAAAGAAGAGGCTGGTGACTCCACATGTATCGGAGGAGGCATGTGGTAGTCTGCAGCCCTCCTCGGATAAGCAGAGGGGGTGGAGAAGCAACCGGGATGGCTCTGAAGAGTGGGGTAATTGGCTGGGTACAATTGGGAAGAATAAGGGGCGGGGGGTCAAGAGAAAAGAGTCAACTTTATTGGCCAAATGTACATGCACATGAGGAATTTGACTCCAGTGCAGAGCAGCTTCTAGAACTTGTAGACATCACTTGCACAGAAAAAAGAAAGAAAACAAGCAAAGAAAAAGAAGAAATAAGTGGTACAACAGCAGGACATTGGAGGCAAATTGTCTACGAATTGTATATGTAGTTACAATTGTACATTTGTATTGCACAAACACGTGTATTGCACGTCTAGTTTGAAGAGGTAATGCACATTGTAGGTGAGACAGCTTGACCAGAAGGAGCTATTCACATGTTGCCTAACCCCATCCCGAACCCTAAACCCAACTCTAACCCCATCCCTAACCCCATCCCTAAATCCAACCCTAACCCTAACCCCAAACCTAACCATAACCTAACCTTAACCCCAACTCTAACCCTAACCCTAACCCTAACCCTAAACCCAACTCTAACCCCATCCCTAACCCCATCCCTAAATCCAACCCTAACCCCATCCCTAACCCTAACCCCAAACCTAACCATAACCTAACCTTAACCCTAACTCTAACCCTAACCCCATCCCTGACCCCATCCCTAACCCTAACCCTAACCATAAACCTAACCATAACCATAACCTAACCCCAACCCTAACCCCATCCCTAACCCTAACCCTAACCATAAACCTAACCATAACCATAAACCTAACCCTAACACCGACCCTAACCCCAACCCTAAGCCTAACCCCAACCCTAACCCTAAGCCTAACCCCAACCCTAACCCTAAGCCTAACCTAAGCCTAAGGCAATAGGGCAATATGTAACATCAGGCTAACATGACAAGCTTGTTATACACATGTTGCTTTACCAGATTCAGTTGTCATCATGATCAGTGGTGTGGATCCTGTGATGACCTGGCCATCATCAGCAGGATGCTTTCTTCACTTCCCCCCAATGCATGCTGGGATAGACCCCATTCTCCCCACAGCCTCAGTTAGAGGGCTCTTATTGGCTCATTAAGTGTGACGGGACAATGTATGAACGCATGACTGTATGTCTTGGTCATCCTACAGGATAACTGGACCATTCTTTGGGCAACACTACCATCTGCTGTTGTCAGAACAAGGAGCACGTTTCCCTCCAAGTTTCTAGTGTCATGTAGGGGACCACCGTAGCAGACCAGACCAGGACGCGGCGCTGCTGATGGTAATGGAGCTGGAGCGGAGGTGCAGGTAGGCCTGTTACAGTGCGGGCTTATTTAATAGGATTCAAAAGTTTCCTCATCATTAACGTGATCTTTATGCTGTCCATAACGCTGACACGAGCTCCTCGGTCCTCGTGCTCCTCCTTCCTTCCCCCCTCTCGATCATTTTAATGAATATGGATTTAAAAAGGGCACCAGCCATCAACTATTCCTCAAAGCCTTTTAGGCCCCGCTCCTCAGGGAATGATGCATAGATTAAACTACCGCCTTATGATGAATATAATATGACTTTTAAAGATTAACGCTACATGTGAGAGCTCATGCGGTGTGGTGGTCCATCCCACCCAGGACCTATTGGGCATTTATAAATGTATGGCTATGTCAGCATCAAGCCTTGGGGGATGTTCTCAGTTTTAATTTGACAAGGCCCGTCAGTGGCCCCACCTGCTTTATTGGGGATAATGAGCAACTTCAAAATGATTCATTTTCTGAGGATTTTTTTTTTTATCTCTTGGTCAAAATCTCGTTTAAAGGATGAATTATTGTTTTCATGATGTAGGCTGTGACATTCCTACACAGTAGCTCATACCCAAGGTAACACAAGCGGTTTATTGCAGTTATTACATTGCACCCACCACCTGAAGTCAGGGGAGGCAGGGTAGGCAGTGCCTCACCCAGGCTAATAAGGTCAAGAAGAAAAAAAAGAAGAAATATTATGATAGTTACCAAAAAAATATTTATTTATTTAATTTAAATTTGTTAAGATTGTTGCAAAAAAAATAATCCAAAAAAATCATGTAAAACTTGCTTTATCAATAAAAGGCATGGCCTATTCAGGATGGCTTGCTCCCAAAGCTAGCATATTGTGCAATTGTTGCACAATATGGCCACAAAGTAATGCAGCAATAAAGATTGTTCAGATCATTTTGAGACGTTTATGGTTACAAGATCCCAGAGAGGTGAATCAGGTCATCGGGCCACAACTCTTGTTGACAGAAACGTTTCCTCACCATCTAAGTGAAAACTCTTCAGTCTCAAATGACTGCAGGTACCCCACCCTTATAAACAATGGAGTGACTGCAGGTACCCCCACCCTCATAAACAATAGTGACTGCAGGTACCCCCACCCTTATAAACAATACAGTGACTGCAGGTACCCCACCCTTATAAACGATACAGTGACTGCAGGTACCCCACCCTTATAAACAATACAGTGACTGCAGGTACCCCACCCTTATAAACAATACAGTGACTGCAGGTGTCCCACCCTTATAAACAATACAGTGACTGCAGGTAACCCTCCCTTATAAACATCACAGTGACTGCAGGTACCCCCACCCTTATAAACAATACAGTGACTGCAGGTGACCCCACCCTTATAAACAATACAGTGACTGCAGGTACCCCACCCTTATAAACTATACAGTGACTGCAGGTACCCCCACCCTTATAAACAATACAGTGACTGCAGGTACCCCCACCCTTATAAACTATACAGTGACTGCAGGTACCCCCACCCTTATAAACAATACAGTGACTGCAGGTACCCCCACCCTTATAAACAATACAGTGACTGCAGGTACCCCCACCCTTATAAACAATACAGTGACTGCAGGTAACCCCACCCTTATAAACAATACAGTGACTGCAGGTGTCCCCACCCTTATAAACAATACAGTGACTGCAGGTAACCCCACCCTTATAAACCATACAGTGACTGCAGGTACCCCCACCCTTATAAACCATACAGTGACTGCAGGTACCCCCACCCTTATAAACAATACAGTGACTGCAGGTACCCCTGCCCTTATAAACAATACAGTGACTGCAGGTACCCCCACCCTTATAAACAATACAGTGACTGCAGGTACCCCACCCTTATAAACAATACAGTGACATAACGAGCCAAACCAACGACCAGGTTCCTATGCAGACATGGGCGTGACCATTAACTAGAGTTACAGTGGCCACGTGTCCTATTAAGAAACCCAGAGGAGTGAATTTGCCTCCTGGTAATGGCAGAAACGACAGCATCATCTGCGGATTACAAGAGAGGGGCATAACGTACAGGACACAGCTCCAAAGTGCAACAAACACCCACATCAGTACAAGAAATGTCCACTATCAGTTCACCATAAATGCCCCCTTAGTACAAGAAATGCCCCTTTTTTGAAGATATATTTAAAAACCACTCACATCGGGGGGGCCTAGAAGGCCACCATTATGCAGCAAGGCTTCGGTTTACATTGTAAATCTCTACACTCAGGCCTACAAAATTTGGAGAAAGTAGCCTTTTATTTGATTTTACTGAAATGTCTGAACAATATAAACACCATGCAACACATTTTGTGTAATAAATATGATATTTGTGTGAGGTTATGAGTTACTTTTCATAAATAATAAAGCAAGTAAAACAAGGTAATTATTTGAACAACATAGCTGTACTTTTAGTGAGGTCCATAACCTGAATTTGGTTAACGGCCTTAGTACCCCACCAGTCAGACCTGGCGTCCCCCTAAAATGGATGACTCTTAAGGCCATATGGTCCCATCCTGACCATGAAGACATGTAAGGCTTGACTCAGTTCACCTGGACATGTAACTGATTCAACCGTCTGTGACTTCCTTACCTGGATTACTGAGCATGCATCAAGACGCTTCAGGCTTGTGCCCAACCATAACTTTCAAAATACTGCGGTACTGACTGGCGATGCTACAACAGTTAAATTACCCTGCAGCACCCTCCCTTCCCCCCCGGCAGCTGGAGGTTATGGACCCCATACAACACATGCAGGGAGATTCATCCCTCGTGCAGCCAATGGGCCGCCAGGTAATCTAACGATCTCCTCCCCCTCCCTAGTCAGTAACATTCTGGACCATTTTTAGCAGCGCCCGCTGCTTTTCTACACTTCATCTGGCCAGCGGGTATTGGCAGGAGGAGGGGGAACCCAGGCACACTTTATTTCCCCAAATATTGGCTGGGGCGTTTATTTACCTCAGCTGCACAGGGCACCAGGACTTCAGCGGAGGGCTTTGATTAGAGGGAGGCCTTCATTGCTAATTGCCCCTGTTAAGTATATTTGCTCATATCTGAGTACCACGCCTCCTTGTTTTCTGACCTGCTCCCCTTTTAAGTGTTGTTACTGCAATACTGTCCCCCCCCCCCCCCAGTACCTGATTCTTTCTGGGTCCAAGTGCCTCGCAGCTTTCTCTCCTGAACTTTCCTCCGTCCTGCACAAGTCTCTCTTCGCATTTGGCATCAAATCTCCGCCTGAGCGCCACGCTGCTCCCCAGCGCGCTCCCCACCGTGCTGTGGAAAGTCGGCCGCTTGCTCGAGTCCCGCATGGCACTGCAGATACTACTACTGCCATCTTTTGGCACTTGTAGGCTGCTGCACACTGCATAACAGGCACCAGGAGTTTAGCCACCCTGGTTTAATCCCCGGCCTGTATTAAGGACCGGCCTTTATTGGTTGGTGTCAACCACGCCCCCCCCCCCCGGGGTGTTAGCTCGTGCAACATCCCCCCTCCCCCATCTTAAAAGGTTAATTGATGTTTTGCGTATCCAGACAATTACCCCATGCTTCCGGTCTCTGCTCCACCCCCCTCTGCCGATCCGGGAGGGCTGCAGACGACCACATGCCTCCTCCTCCTCCCATACATGTGGAGTCACCAGCCGCTTCTTTTCACCTGACAGCGAGGAGTTTCACCAGGGGGACGTAGCGCGTGGGAGGATCACGCTATTCCCCCCAGTCCCCCTCCCCCCCGACCAGAGGAGGCGCTAGTGCAGCAAACAAGACTAATACCCACAACCGGCTTCCCACCTGCAGACACGGCCTACTGTGTCTGTAGGGACGCCTGACCGAGCCGGAGGCGACACGGGGATTCGAACTGTGATCCCCGTGTTGGTAGGCGACGGAATAGACCGCCACGCCACCCGGACGCCCCTTACGACGACATGTTTTTACTTCGGTCGCACTTTCCCGGCGTGAGCGTCAGTCCTTGACCCACTGCTGGTAGGTTTGCCTCAGACCTGCACCTCCATGTGAAGACGCAGACCGTCACGTCCTCTGCTGATGACGGCGAGGGAGCTCGAGTTAAACACACACACGGACACACACAGTATCAACACTTCGACAGGCCACACAGTTATGTTTAAAGGGATTCAGATAGTGTGCGTGTCATACTACCATTCGACTTGTTGTTGTGTCATCCACTGTGACATACTATGTGTGTGTCAGTGTCTGTTTTTGACTGGTTAGCATAGTCACCTGTGCTGCGGGAGACCCGGGCTCCCGTCCCGGCTGCTGAAGAATATGACGAGGAGGATGCCAAGCAGTGTCCACACACCACCAGAACGGCCCAGGACCTGAGCCACGGGACCAGCATCACCATGGAGACCTGACAGGGGGACAGGCTGGACAAGCACACAGGGGAGACTCACATCACACCATTCACACACACGGGGGGAAGAGACAAGAACAACACCAGTCGCCCATCGGAGAGCGAGAATGACATGCCACTGAAAGAGGGGGACAAAAGGACATGGCTTTATCGGAATTATAAGAAGAACATGTGATGAGGTGGACGCCAGCAGTGTCCAGGTAGTAGCCACCGCCTTCACCATCCGTTGCACGTCGTCCATCTTGGGAGAGAGATCCTCCTCTGTTGCTCCCGCTGAGCTTTCGTCCTATCTTTTCTCCCTGTTAAAGGGCTTTTAGGGAGTTGTTCCTGATCTGGTGTGGGGGTCTCAGGCCAGGATGTTGTGTTGCTGTAAAGCCCCCTGAGGTGATAATGGGCGATACAAATACAATTGACTTGACTTTTAAGTTGAGGACTTCATGCCCTGTAGTGCATGGTGGGCTGGTTTCTGACTAAATGCACCAAGCACCGCCCTGCTGAGAGGACAGCTGATTCTGTTCTACTCTTCTCAGCTCCTCCTCCTCTCTCTCTCTGAAGGACGTCTTTACCCTACGTTCTCCCCTGTGGGAATGTTTTTTTCCCCTGTCTCTTCTCCCGTATATTTGAATGGTGGGACGTGAGTCTCCTCTGTGTGCACGTGCAGTCTGTCCTCCTCCCAGGTCTCCATGGTGACGGTGGTTGCCACCTGGATGCTGCTTGGCATCCTCTTCATCACATTCTTTATATATCTACTGGAAGAACCCCGCTACAATGTAGCGGTTTGGTTCTCCAACCGTCTAAATCTGCCTCCTCTTCATCCTGCCCCTAAACCCCCCCCCACTCCAACTCCCTCCCCCCAAATGCTCAGAATCATCTGAAATGCCGAGAAAAGTGGTTTTTAGCCTTTTTTAGAAAATGCATATTTTGCATAATTATGCATAATTATTTTAATTTTCTGCTATTTTTCTGATCCTCTCTGGAACAATACCTACCACCTCCAAAAAAATGAGGATCATAAGTGCATTTTTGCAAAAATGCATTTATTTTGCATAATGCCAAAACATTTCTAAGTCCCAGAAAAACATTTTTATATAGGTGAAAAAATCAAAGATGCTCAGAATCATCTGAAATGCCGAGAAAAGTGGTTTTTAGCCGTTTTTAGAAAAATGCATATTTTGCATATTTATGCATATTTATGCATAATTTTAATTTTCTGGGATTTTTCCCCTTACTCTCTGAGACAATACCTACCACCTCCAAAAAGAATTAGGATCATAAGTGCTTTAGTTTTCGGTCCCGCTATCTACACTAACTAACACACACACACACTAACACCACACACACGCTAACACCACACACACACACATTCCGAAAATATAGGAGTAGATAAATCCATAGAATTCTGTCATCCTGTTTCAGTGTTGCATCCTCCTCTCTCTCCAGTGTGTGACTAATGTCTTTTGTTGTCTCTTGTCCCGTGTGTGTGAATGTTGTGATGTGAGTCTCCCCCGTGTGCAGGTGCAGTCTGTCCTCCTGTCAGCGCTACATGGTGATGCTGATGGCGTGGCTCAGGTCCTGGGCTGTTCCGGTGGCGTCTGGACACTGGATGGCATCCTTCTCATCATATTCTTCATATATGTTATAAGTCCATTATAATTTTGTTATCCTCTTTCAATGTTGTGTTGTGTAAATTGTGGTCGCACAACATCCATTGCACATTGTCCGTCGTGGGAGAGAGATCCTCCTCTGGCGCTCTCCCGGAGGTTTCTTCCTAGCTTTTCTCCCTGGTAAAGAGTTTTTTTTAGGGAGTTGTTCCTTATCCGATGAGAGGGTCTAAGTACAGGATGTTGTGTTGCTGTAAAGGCCACTGAGGCAAATTTGTAATTTGTGATGTTGGGCTATACAAATAAAATTGACTTGACTTGACATTTTGATTAAACCGTTTAATAAATTCAATCTTTTTCTTCTTTTTTTCAGTCACGTTGTGTCTCATCATTCTTTCTCTCCATGCCGTTCCTTCTGGGTGTCTCTGGTTTTATAGTGTTCTTCTGGTTGGTTCCTCAGTCTCTCAGCAGCCTGGAAACACAAGAATTGAAGAGCATAATCAATTGTACCTGTGGAGGCATGGAGGTGTTCCGGAGAGATGGCAGTGGGGTTTTTAACTAGACTGTAACACAATCTTGGAAAGTGAGAGGATGCCTGAGGAGTGGAGAAGAAGCATATGGTACTGATTTTCAAGAACCAGGGCGATGTGCAGAACTGTAGCACCTACAGAGGTATAAAGTTGATCAGTACAGCATGAAGATATGGGAAAGAGTAATAGAAGCTAGGTTAAGAGGAGGAGAGGTGATGATCAGCAGCAGCAGTATGGGTTCATGCCAGGAAAGAGCACCACAGATGTGATGTTTGCTTTGAGAATGTTGATGGAGAAGTATAGAGGAGGCCAGAAGGAGGCACATTGTGTCTTTGTGGATTTAGAGAAAGCATATGACAGGGTGCCGAGAGAGGAGGTGTGGTATTGTATGAGGAAGTCAGGAGTTGCAGAGAAGTATGTAGGAGTGGTGCAGGATATGTATGAGGGAGGTGTGACAGTGGTGAGGTGTGTGGTTGGAATGACAGATGGGGTCAAGGTGGAGGTGGGATTACATCAAGGATCGGCTCTGAGCCCTTTCTTGTTTCCAATGGTGATGGACAGGTTGACGGACGAGATCAGGCAGGAGTCTCTATGATGTTTGTGGATGACATTGTGATCTGTAGTGAGAGTAGGGAGAAGGTTGAGGAGAGCCTGGAGAGGTGGAGGTATGCACTGGAGAGAAGAGGAATGAAAGTCAGTAGGAGCAAGACGGAATACATATGTGTGAATGAGAGGGAGGACAGTGGAATGGTGAGGATGCAAGGAGTGGAGGTGACGAAGAAGTATGAGTTTAAATACTTGGAGTCAACTGTTCAAAATAATGGGGAGTGCAGAAGAGCGGTGAAGAAGAGCATGCAGGCAGGGTGGAGTGGGTGGAGAAGAGTGTCAGGAGTGATCTGTGACAGAAGGATACCAGCAAGAGTTAAAGGGAAGGTTTACAAGATGGTGGTGAGACCAGCTATGTTGTATGGTTTGGAGACAGTGGCACTGATGAAAAGACAGGAGGTGGAGCTGGAGGTGGCAGAGATGAAGATGATAAGATTTTCACTGGGAGTAACGAAGAAGGACAGGATTAGGAACGAGTATATTAGAGGGACCGCTCAGGTGGGACGGTTTGGAGACAAAGCAAGAGAGACAAGACTGAGATGGTGTGGACATGTGTGGAGGAGAGATGCTGGGTATGTTGGGAGAAGGATGCTGAATATGGAGCTGCCAGGGAAGAGGAGAAGAGGAAGGCCAAAGAGGAGGTTTATGGAGGTGGTGAGGGAGGACATGCAGGTGGCTGGTGTGACAGAGGAAGACGCAGAAGACAGGAAGACATGGAAATGGATGATCCGTTGTGGCGCCCCCTAACGGGAGCAGCTGAAAGTAGTAGTAGTAGTAGTAATAGTAGTAGTAGTAGTAGATGTGTGTATGTGTGTCTGTGCGCATGTGTGTATTTGCACAGTTTGTATGCGGTGGTGGGCTGTCAGGGCCATCAAGGCCTTCTTTGCAGGCCCTGTCAAAATCAAATTCACAATTTGTTTTTCATAGTTAAATTGAAGTGTGCCTGAAATGAGTCTAAATTCAATTACTTGTTTTCTCGTGGGGCTGAACAGGGACTTCCTGTCACCTAAATGCATCACAGCTCCTTGAACCAGGACTAGTGGTATCGCTAACCTTTTGTTGAAGCCCGAAGCTGCAAACTGATTACAACTTTAAGTGGCTGTATCATCAGCTAATTAAAACTTTGTGTAGTGACACAACGCCCCAGGGCCCTGCGATGTATCGGGGCTAGCCCTGGTGTCGTCATCAACTTTGAGCTGAGCCTTTGGCGGGTCGTGAGTGAACTAAGCACATTGGCCGCCACATTTGTCGAGCTACTTCGTGCATATTTTACATGTTGTCCCACACGGACTCAATTACCGGATGAATTCTGTGAGAGAAAGCTGCCACGACTCTCTTAAGTGAGGTAGAACTTCAACTCCAGGTTGGTGTGCACATTTTACTCATTGAACTGAAGGTGGTGCCCTGATAACATTGTGCCTGTACTTTATTGAATCCTCCAGCAGAACTATAGAGTCCCCAGGTGGAACCTTATCCAGGGCACCACCCAGAGACTCCAAGAAGGCCGGATACTTCAAACTGCTATTCCGCGCATAAGCACACACAACAGTCAGAGCCTTCCCCCCAGTGACTCGCCGTCGTATAGAGGCGACCCTCTCATTCCCCAGGGAGAACTCCAACACGGCGGCGCTCAACCAGGGACTTGCGAGTATCCCCGCACCAGCCAGGCGACTGTCACCTTGGCCAACTCCAGAAAAGTAAAGAGTCCAATCCCTCTCCACCAATTTGGTACCAGAGCCCATGCCATGTGTGGAGGTGAGCCCCACTATGTCTAGTTGGTACCGCTCCACCTCCCGCACCAGCTCAGGCTCCTTCCCCGCCAGAGAGGTGACATTCCACGTCCCGAGGGCCAGTCTGAGATGCCGGAAGTCGGCACGCTCCGGTCCCCGCCTTTGCCTGCCACCCGGCCTGCATTGCACCCTACCCCAGTGCTCATCCCCGCGAGTGTTTGGTCCATGGGGTTGAATGTTATCGGATTTGTTGAAATTGTGCAAGTGACTGGCGGACACTACATCAGCTGTGGAAACTTATTTGTCATCTCCACCAGGCGGTAGCCTGGCGGGGAGGTTATGTGTTTGGTCGCAAATATGTCTGCATGTTTCTGTCCGCGGTTAATCTTGTAAACTACTGGACCTATCAGCCTACATTTTTTTGAGCAGTTATGACTGTATGATCAAGAACCTCCCGTGGTTGCGGTGATTAAAAACCTTCGGAAAATGTTTGTTCGCGCTATCGCCACTCCCTCTCTTCATTCACTCTCTACGTTGCTCGACCAACGCTGCTCTCTGTTGCTGCATGCATGCGTACGGTTGACTTAGATCGGGACGTGACAGTGTCCATTATGTGTTTGTGTATGAGTGTTGAACGTAAATGAGACGTCGATCGTATTTCACAAGTCGCCAAATCATTCACTGCTGATCTCAGCACAGCAGAACTACAGAAACCCTGGCTGAACCAAAAGTAATCCACTTTCTTCACCTCGCCACCATGTTCGTTTAACTGACATGAGGGGGGTTAGATGCGGAAGTGCCACAGACTCCAATGTTAAAAATAAAATTTCAAGAGTAGGATTAATCACAGTCACAGCTGGAAGTCATCTCAGTAGCTACAATAAAACATGTCCCATGGCATAACTATGTTTTCTTACCGTTGTTTAAATAATTAGCATGAATGAAAGTCCTTCGCCTTCATTCATTTTATTTCATGAAAACCGAGACGGTTGAACACATCAAGTCTTTTAATGAGGGACCCTTCTCCCGGCAGGGGAAAAAAGGGGTGGTTTGTCGCCAAGTCCGAGCGCTGGAGAAGGGTAGATACCCATGGTGGAGATCTGCACTCTACTGAGGTTTTGTGCCATGTGGTGTGTGTGGGCGTTGCGGTTGTTGAAGATCAGCTGTCTTGTTGGTGTTGTAGTGATATTTTGTATGTATTTGTGTTGACTGTCTCGGCACCCGTGAGAAATTTGTGTGTGTTTGTGTGTGTGTGGTCATATTAACCTGCTCAGGGGTGAGGTCTCTTTGCTCCAGAGCCAACATCTCATATCCCACCATGAACTTCTTGACAGTTGCTGAGCGCAGCAGAGGAGGGTAGTAGTGAGCATGGAGCTGCCAGTGAGCGTTTTCCTCCTTCAAATGGGAACCAGTGGGAGCTCCTGGAGACAGAGGGAGAGACAGACATGGATGGAACTGGTTCATCACTCCACTCTCGTCCTCTCTTCAATTTATAGGAGCTCTTTATCTGTATACCCTGGCTTAAATAAACACAGGCGGCCATCGAATTCAAATGCCTCGTCCACATGGCCGAAATCAGCTACTAAATATTCAGCCATGACTTTGGAAATAACTTACTGCTGGCAGTTCACCTATGTTTCAGACTACGCTACCTCAACTGAATGGTCGGCTCTGATAAGATTCGTTGTGACTTCTTTTGTAAACATCTGAAACCCTGCGTACAAACAGTAGCAGCAGTAAAAGGGATGCTGCAACAGAGACCAGAAGAAGAAAAACCCAAATAAAAAGGTCTGTCTTTGTAGGGATCTTTTCCATAATGTTACCAGACACTCGTCATAAGAACTTGAGCCTGTCAACTGCAAAAACAAGCACTTTTAGAAGACAAATTTTGACAGGCGCACTTAACCTGGCGGATTACATTGCACCCCGTTACGCAGCTGCCGGCTGAAGCATTTTTGCTAAATAGTCAACTCAAGTCAAGTCAATTTTATTTGTATTGCTGAGTATCACAAATTGCCTCAGGTGGCTTTACAGCAGCACAGCATCCTATCCTTAGACCCTGGGATTGGATGAGGCACAAATCCCTAAAAGAGAGAGAGAGAGAGAGAGAGAGAGAGAGAGAGAGAGAGAGAGAGAGAGAGAGAGAGAGAGAGAGAGAGAGAGAGAGAGAGAGAGAGAGAGAGAGAGAGAGAGAGAGAGAGAGAGAGAGAGAGAGAGAGAGAGAGAGAGAGAAGAAGAAGAAGAAGAAGAAGAAGAAGAAGAAGAATAAGAAGAAGAAATATATGGTCCAATACTGGACAAATTTCAAAAATGTTTGTCCCTATTAGTCCCAAATGATGGGAGAATGGGGCCCAGGTTTAAAAATACCAGAATTGCCCTTCAATGGGGAAAAAAGGAAATAAACGATGTTTGCTTTGTAAAATTTCAGATTTTTTGTTTTAAATCACTTTTATACTCTCATGAGGTTAAGGAAAATAAGCAAATGACTTCGACTAACTGCTCTGGAGTGTGTACAAATGGAGTTGCAATGATGACAGACAGACAGATTAGCAAGTCTCCTGTGAGGGGTTATAGAATATTTCCTTGGACACGAGTGGAGGGTGTTGGCTTGGGGGCAAAAATTCTGAAATCATCCACATTACAATAGGACTCATTTGCATTCTTAGCTAAGTATTCTCCTTCCTGTTTTCAAAAATGAGAGAATTCAAGAAACCAAAGTCAAATAGGAAGGAAGAAGTGCGGCGCCTTGCAAAAGCACTCAACCCCCTTGAGAGTCATCAATAATTTCTGGATTATAAAAGACACTCACACATCTGTTCCTGAACAATATTATTTTTGTGAACCCATAAACTCGAACAGCATGTTCCCAAAGCCAGAATAAGTTACGTTTCACTGAATTTTCGTTAATAAATTAAAACTAAAATATACTGCTTGCGTAAGTATTCAACCCCTGTGCGCTGAAAGCTCCAAGTTTACAGAAACGACAAATTATTCCTACAACAAACTCATGTTAACACAATTGGACATAATTAGTGTGCACCTGTAAGATATTAAAGTAACGGTCTGGTTTATGGGTATAAAAAGCACTCTGTGTAAGGTTCATTAGCCGGGCGTGAACTCCATCAGAAAATGAAGACAAAGGAGCATAGTACTTCAGTACTATGCTCCTTTGTACTGAAGTACTGAAGTACAAAGTATAATACTGAAATACAAGCCATCCGGTCCTTGTATAACCAAAGGGAGAGCTGTGTCCGCATTCTCGGCACAAAGTCAAACACGTTTTCGGAGGGTGTGGGACTCTGCCAAGGTTGTCCCTTGTCTCTGATTCTGTTTGTGATTCTCATGGACAGGATCTCAAGGCGCAGCCAGTGTGAGGGGTGTGTCTCAGAATTGCATCTCTGCTCTTCACAGGTGATGTGGCTTCATCAGAACGTGACCTCCAGCGCACCCTGGGGTGGTTTGCAGCCGAGTGCGAAATGGCCGGGATGAGAGTCAGCACCTCCAATTCTCAGGCCGTGGTTCTCTACCAGAAAATGGTGGATTGCTCCCTCTGGGTTGGGGATGAGTTGTTGCCTCAAGTGAAGGAGTTCCAGTATTTCGGGGTCTTGTTCACGAGTGAGGGTAGGATGGAGAGGGAGACTGACAGGCGGATTGGTGCAGCATCAGCAGTAATGTGGACGTTGTACCGGACCGTTGTGGTGAAGCGGGAGCTGAGCTGGAAGGCAAAGCTCTCGATTTACCAGTCAATCCTCATTCCAACCCTCACCTATGGTCATGAACTTTGGGTAGTGACCAAAAGGGTGAGATCACGGACACAAGCGGCTGAAATGAGTTTCCTCTGTAGGGTGAATTCACGTTTGTAGCGGCCTCACCCAGTAACGGTGTGGGAAGACGGAACTGCGAATTCATGTTTGCAGCGGCCTCACCCAGTTCCGGTGTGGGAAGATGGCACTGCGAATTCACCTTTGCAGCGGCCTCACCCAGTTCCGGTGTGGGAAGACGGCACTGCGAATTCACGTTTGCAGCGGCCTCACCCAGTTCCGGTGTGGGAAGATGGCAATGTGAATTCACGTTTGCAGCGGCCTCACCCAGTTCCGGTGTGGGAAGATGGCACTGCGAATTCACATTTGCAGCGGCCTCACCTAGTTCCGGTGTGGGAAGATGGCACTGCGAATTCACGTTTGCAGCGGCCTCACCCAGTACTGGTATGGGAAGATGGCACTGCGAATTCACATTTGCAGCGGCCTCACCTAGTTCCGGTGTGGGAAGATGGCACTGCGAATTCACCTTTGCAGCGGCCTCACCCAGTACTGGTGTGGGAAGATGGCACTGCGAATTCACATTTGCAGCGGCCTCACCTAGTTCCGGTGTGGGAAGATGGCACTGCGAATTCACCTTTGCGGCGGCCTCACCCAGTTCCGGTGTGGGAAGATGGCACTGCGAATTCACCTTTGCGGCGGCCTCACCCAGTTCCGGTGTGGGAAGATGGCACTGCAAATTCACCTTTGCGGCGGCCTCACCCAGTTCCGGTGTGGGAAGATGGCACTGCGAATTCACCTTTGCGGCGGCCTCACCCAGTACCGGTGTGGGAAGATGGCACTGCGAATTCACCTTTGCGGCGGCCTCACCCAGTACTGTCCATGCAGTGTCTTTGTCCATGTCTGCGTCTTAAGTTTTGTCTTCGTTTGATGGGTGGGAGAGCTGGTGCTGCATCGACCGGGAGAGCTTGGTCTAATGTGTCCTGTGGGCCCAGGGACCATGGCCCTGCCCGGATCTGCGCCAGAGGAGGTAACACCAAGGGCGGTCTGACCAGATGCAGAAGCGGGGCAGGCTAAGCTAATTGCTAGCCCGTGTAGACCGGCAGTTCAGACAGTCATCTTGGCTGGCGTTCGTTCCTTTGGACAGTGATTTTTCTTTTTTTAGTTTGGCTTTATGTGTTAGTTTGGATATGCGTGTTCTTGTAGTTCTTGTAGTTTTTGGGTATGTGTTTTTGTGTTTGTGTTGCGCCGCTGTGGGCTGGGGGAAACGACACTTCGTTTCATCTGAAGTGAAATGACAAATAAAAAGTTCCTGATTCAAAAAAAGTCAGCGAAGCATAACTTATTTTGGCTTTGGGGACGTGCTGTTGGGTTCTTACGGGTTCGCAAAAATAATATTGCTCAGGAACAGATGTGTGAGTATCTTTTACAATCCAGAAATTAGTGATGACTGTCACGGGGGTTGATTACTTTTTCCAAGGCCCTGTACGTCCACTCATTAGAGGGGCTAGTAGGGATAGTGAGTTTTACAGCTCAAAACACCCACCTACCCCCCCCTCCACACACACACACACACACACAGTGAACGTACTATCAAACACTTGTACAAAAGGCTAATTAGGGATATGCATAGCGTGGTCTTAAGCTCATTTGTCTTTCCTCCATCGCTCTGCTCAGGAAAGCCTTTAAGCTGCAGGCCAGAGACCCCCTGCCGATTAGATAATGAGGTAAAATGAGGAAGCAGACAGTGTTGACTTGGTTTGTGAGGCTGCAGGGGGTCTATTAGCCTGCTTGACTTAGCATAAGTTAGCCTCCATGATTTAGCATAAGTCAGCCTCCATGACTGAGCACAGATTAGTGTTCATGATTCAGCAGCAAGGTTAACAGGGCAGGATTCAGGTGACACATTACAAAACATTAACACACTTAGCGCAAACTGTTCATAAAGGACGGACAGCCGTTAGTGTGTGTGTGGCTGTGTGTGTGTGTGTGTGTGTGTGGTCTGTCTTTATGCGAGTGTGTATGTGATTCACTGGATTAAGACGGAACTGGATTTGCATATGAAGTCTGAATACTTATTAGTCATAACTCAATAAACAGGAACTAAAATGGTTTCTTGTGGCGTCCGGGTAGTGTAGCAGTATATTCCGTTGCCTACCAACACGCTGGTTCGAATCCCCGTGTTACATCCGGCTTGGTCGGGTGTCCCTACAGACACAATAGATCTGCGGTAGGGAAGCCGGATGTGGGTATGTGTCCTGGTCGCTGCACTAGCGCCTCCTCTGGCCGGCCCACCTTTTCGGGGGGGTGGGACTGAAGGGAATAGCGTGACCCTCCCACGTGCTACGTCCCCCTGGTGAAACTCCTCACTGTCAGGTGAAAAGAAGCGGCTGGTGACTCCACATGTATCGGAGGAGGCATGTGGTAGTCTGCAGCCCTCCCCGGATCGGCAGGGGGGGTGGAGCAGCGACCGGGACAGCTCGGAAGAGTGGGGTAATTGGCCAAGTACAACTGGGGAGACAAATGGAGACCCCGCCCCCCCACTAAAAAAATAAATAACATGGTTTCTTGTGAATATTAACATTTCAGGCCTCCCACCTCCCAAAAACCACTATGTGTGGTTTGTTGTCTGTAAAGAACAGTGAAATCTAGCTTGATCATCATAAAACAAAAACATCTCTACAGTATAAACATCTGAGACTGTTTAACTGCAAGTTTTTGGGGAATACTTGCCAATAAAATGGCCTTGAAGTGACTTTGCGTGAAAAAGTCTATCTGTACAATACTTTTAAATGTGTGGTCAGATGCTAGCTGCAGTTAGCCTCCATATTGGTTTACGCTTGTTTCTATCCACATTGCTAGCACAGAAACTTCATTAGAAACACTTTCATTAGCGCAGCAGTTAATTAGCTAGCTCCCCCCCCCTTTTTTTCTCTCCCAAGTTGTATCCGGCCAATTACCCCACTCTTCCGAGCTGTCCCGGTCACTGTTCCACCCCCTCTGCCCATCCGGGGAGGGCTGCAGACTACCACATGCCTCCTCCCATACATGTGGAGTCACCAGCCGCTTCTTGTCACCTGACAGTGAGGAGTTTCACCAGGGGGACGTAGCACGTGGGAGGATCACACTACTCCCCCCCCAGTTCCCCCTCCCCGCCGAACAGGCGCCTAACCGACCAGAGGAGGCGCTAGTGCAGTGACCAGGACACATACCCACATCCGGCTTCCCACCCGCAGACACAGCCAGTTGTGTCTGCAGGGACACCCGACCAAGCCGGAGGTAACACGGGGATTCGAACCGGCGATCCCCGTGTTGGTCGGCAGCGGAATAGACCGCCACGCCACCCGGACGCCTTTAATTAGCTAGCTTTTGAACACTGCAGTTTCCACTCTGTCGTCCTTGTTGTGTTTTCACTGTAGTGAGACAGAACTGGGAAGAGAAGGAGGCAGAAAGAGAAGAAACATCAGGACGAGAGAACAGGATTTCACCAAACGTGAACTGCAGCGTTCGGGTGAGCAGGGAGAGTTTGATTTAAAGTCTCAAAGTATTTGCATCCAGTCTCAATCACAATCTTTCACTCTGTAATGGCAACCACACACACACACACACACACACACACACACACACACACACAGCCATAATGTGCTATTGGGGTTTTGCACCCACATAAAAGAAGACGAGCACAATGGGACATTTTGTAGCCTCATCATTGGTAATGATGAAGAGAGAATAAGAGAGAGAAAGAGAGAGACAGAGAGAGAGAGAATAAGAGAGACAGAGAGAGAGAATAAGAGAGACAGAGAGAGAGAGAATAAGAGAGACAGAGAGAGAGAATGAGAGAGACAGAGAGAGAGAATGAGAGAGACAGAGAGAGAATAAGAGAGAGAGAGAGGAGACAGAGAATAAGAGAGAATAAGAGAGGCAGAGAGGAGACAGAGAATAAGAGAGAATAAGAGAGGCAGAGAGGAGACAGAGAATACGAGAGAGAATAAGAGAAAGAGAGAGAGAATGAGAGAGAGCAAGAGATAGAGAATAAGAGAGACAGAGAGAGAATAAGAGAGACAGAGAGAGAGAATAAGAGAGAGAGAGAGGAGACAGAGAATAAGAGAGAGAGGAGACAGAGAATAAGATAGAGAATAAGAGAATAAGAGAGAGAATAAGAGAAAGAGACAGAGAGAGAATAAGAGAGAGACAGAGGAGACAGATAATAAGAGAGAGAGAATAAGAGAAAGAGAGAGAGAATGAGAGAGAGCAAGAGAGAGAGAATAAGAGAGACAGAGAGAGAGAATAAGAGAGAGAGGAGACAGAGAATAAGAGAGAGAATAAGAGAGGCAGAGAGAGACAGAGAGAGAATAAGAGAGAGAGAGAATAAGAGAGATAATAAGAGAGACAGAGAGAGAATAAGAGAGAGAATAAGAGAGACAGAGAGAGAATAAGAGAGAGCGAGAGGAGACAGAGAATAAGAGAGAGAATAAGAGAGGCAGAGAGAGACAGAGAATAAGAGAGATAATAAGAGAGACAGAGGGAGAATAAGAGAGAGACGAAGAATAAGAGAGACAGAGAGAGACAGAGAGAGAATAAGAGAGAGAGAATAAGAGAGATAATAAGAGAGACAGAGAGAGACAGAGAATAAGAGAGATAATAAGAGAGACAGAGGGAGAATAAGAGAGGCAGAGAGAGACAGAGAATAAGAAAGATAATAAGAGAGACAGAGGGAGAATAAGAGAGAGACGAAGAATAAGAGAGACAGAGAGAGACAGAGAGAGAATAAGAGAGCGAGAATAAGAGAGATAATAAGAGAGACAGAGAGAGAATAAGAGAGAGAGAGAATAAGAGAGAGACAGAGAGAGAATAAGAGAGAGACAGAGAGAGAATAAGAGAGAGAGAATAAGAGAGATAATAAGAGAGACAGAGAGACAGAGAGAGAATAAGAGAGAGAGAATAAGAGAGAGACAGAGAGAGAATAAGAGAGAGACAGAGAGAGAATAAGAGAGAATAAGAGAGAGAATAAGAGAGAGACAGAGAGAGAATAAGAGAGAGAATAAGAGAGAGACAGAGAGAGAATAAGAGAGAGACAGAGAGAGAATAAGAGAGAGAATAAGAGAGAGACAGAGAGAGAATAAGAGAGAGAATACGAGACAGAGAGAGAATAAGAGAGAGAATAAGAGAGACAGAGAATAAGAGAGAGACAGAGAGAGAATAAGAGAGAGAATAAGAGAGAGACAGAGAGAGAATAAGAGAGAGAATAAGAGAGACAGAGAATAAGAGAGAGACAGAGAGAGAATAAGAGAGAGAATAAGAGAGAGACAGAGAGAGAATAAGAGAGAGAATACGAGACAGAGAGAGAATAAGAGAGAGAATAAGAGAGACAGAGAATAAGAGAGAGACAGAGAGAGAATAAGAGAGAGAATACGAGACAGAGAGAGAATAAGAGAGAGAATAAGAGAGACAGAGAATAAGAGAGAGACAGAGAGAGAATAAGAGAGAGAATAAGAGAGAGACAGAGAGAGAATAAGAGAGAGACAGAGAGAGAATAAGAGAGAGAATAAGAGAGAGACAGAGAGAGAATAAGAGAGAGGGAGAAAGAACAAACGGCAGGAAAGATAATAATAGTGTGAAGAGACAAACTCTTTGCTTCACTTCCACGTCTCTCATGTAGCTGTCTGAGTGTCCTCTTGTCAGTCTCTCTGCCCCTCTGTAATCAAGCCATCTCCCTTCGTCTCTCATCAATTTCTCTCTTCCCATCTTTCTCCGTCTCACACTTATCGCTCTCTCTCCCCGTCTCTCATCTCTGTCTCTCCCCCTACTTTTCACTCTGTCTAACTCTCCCCCGTCTCCCCCCGTCTCTCTCCATACCTGTATGTCATCTGGCTCTGTCGCTCTTTCATATTTCACACGTGAAAGACGAAGATGTGAAGTGCAGTACAGGTTGTGAAGCACTCAACTTCAAGGCAACTAATTGTAGGCGAAGGCAAAAAAGACGAGTTTTAAGTTTTGACTTAAAGGACTCAACACACCCTGGTTGTCTGACAGCGGCAGACACCGGCTGACTTCTTTTTAACGTTGGGTACACACAGGAGCCCTGTATTTTCAGAGCGAAGAACTCGAGATGGCATGTGAGGTTTAAGGAGATCAAACAGGTAAGATGGGGCAAGACCATTTAGGATTTTGTAAGTCAGCAGAAGCACCTTGAAGTCTGATCTAACATGGGCAGGAAGCCATTGAAGGGAGGCAAGAATTGGTGCAAGATGGTCAACTTTCCTAGATGTAGTTAGGATTCTAGCAGCAGCATTCTGAACCACCTGAGGACTTTTAGTACTAGCATGTGGCAGACCTGAAAACACAACATTACAGTAATCAAGTCTGGATGAAAGAAATGCATTTATTAGTCTCTGCGTCAGCCATGGACAAGATCGAATTTTAGCTGTTACGTAAGTGATAAAAGGCAGTCTTGGTGATTTCTTTAATGTGTTTACCAAAGGAAAGGCTGGGCTCAAACGTAACACCAAGATTTTTGGCTGCCACACTTTGCGAAATCACAGAGTTGTCGATCGTTATCGTTACTTGTTCAAATTGGTGTCTGTGTCTAGCAGGGCCAACGAGCAGCATCTCAGTTTTATCCGAATTTAAAAGCAGAAAGTTAAGTGACATCCCGTTTTTCACAGCAGGCAAGCATCTACGTTAGTCATCTGAGTATGATCATCAGCCCTTATAGGCACATACAGCTAAGTATCATCAGCATAGCAATGGAAATTAATTCCGTGACTGCGTATAATTTGGCCAAGAGGTGAAATATGAAGATAGAAAAGTAGAGGGCCGAGAACTGAACCCTGAGTTGCGCCATATTTAATTTCAGAGAATTTTGATGTAATACCATTATAGCCGACAAAACATGTTCTTCCCGATAAGTAGGACTTAAGCCAAGAGAGAGCTAATAGACTATAATAGAATACTCTTTACTAGTCATTTTGTACATACATACAAATGAAATGTACCCATCCTAGCTATGTGCATGACCCACAACAATGGTGTATTTTTATAGATTCCACAAAGTTAAGCCAGAAAGCTGTCCTATTACACAATGGCAATGTCCACCCTTCGGTACCCATTGGCTATGCAGTACACATGAAAGAAACCTACAATACCATGGAACTGTTGTTGAAACACATAAAGTACAACAATTATGACTGGAGCATCTGTGGTGATCTAAAAGTGCTGGCGCTGCTACTAGGAATGCAGCTTGGCTATACAAAGTACGGTTGTTTCCTGTGTGAATGGGATAGCCATGTCACATTACATTGAAAAGAGCTGGCTGCTCTGTAAGCATTTCGTTCGAGGGCAGAAAAACGTGGCACATAAACCACTTGTCCACCCAACAAAGATATTTCAGCCTGCTCTTCACATAAAACTCGGATTGATGAACCGTTTTGTGAAAGCAGTGAACAAAGAAGGTGGTGGACTTTGCTATTTGAGACAGATGTTCCCAAGAATAACTGATGCCAAGATGAAGGACGGTATTTTTGTTGGTCCACAAATCAGACAGGTCATCCAATGACCGGGAGTTAGAAGATCTGCTAGTGGGGCCAGAGAAAATAGCATGGAAGGCATGTCAGGATCTTGTTGAGAATTTCCTTGGCAACTACAGAGCACCAAACTACACTGAGCTGCTTGACAACATGCTTAAAGCATACAAAGCCAACATGTCATTGAAAATGTATTTTCTGCATCACACTTGGACTTCTTCCCTGCTGATCTTGGTCCGGTCAGTGAGGAACATGGTGAGAGGTTTCACCAGGACATTGCGACCATGGAAAAGAGGCGTCAGGACAACTGGAATCCATCAATGCTGGCCAACTATTGTTGGACACTGACACGAGAGGCGCCAGATGCCGAGCACAAACGAAAATCAGCTGCAAAACATTTTAAGCCCAGTTGAACGACACAATGTGTCAGCGTCATTATGCGATTAAACATGTTAAATTCAATAAAAGTTATTTTAATGGCTCTCCAAATTCCAACGAGATCCAGCAAATCTGAAGTTAATTTTGTGTTCAGCTTGACATTGTCTGTCATTACCTCTTAATTTTTTTTTTTCAGGAAGCAAAACGTTTGAAAAAAGTTGTCCAGTGTTCTCTCTGCCTTTCTGCCCCCCTACTTACCAGTCTACCCCTCGACCTTCCTGTCCGTTTGTAATCTCACCTGTGTGTCTTTCTTCCAACTTGTCTGTCTCTCTCTACGCCTGTCTGTCTCTCACCCCACCTGTCTTTCTCTCTGTATAGCTCTCCAACTTCCGGTCTCTCTTTTTCCGCTTTCTATTGATCTGTTCTTCAGTCTATCTCTGTATCGACTTGTGTGTCACTTTACCTTCTACTTTGTCCGTCAACCAACTGCGCTCATACTCCCTGTTTACCTGTTTTGTTTTTTTTAAATGTCCCCCCTTTTCTCCCTAATTGTATGCGGCCATTGCCCTACTCTTCCAACCAGTCATGGGGTCTCATTTGTAACCATTGTGTACGCACAAAACGGAGCCTGAAACAGGCGTACGCCACTTCCCACGCAAAACGTTATGATCTATAAAAACAAACTTGACGGGAGAATGTGCACACGTACACTTTCAGTAGGCCTCCTACGCAGTGTTTTATGAATGAGAACCCCGGTCTCTGCTCCGCCCCCCTGCCCATCCGGGGAGGGCTGCAGACTACCACATGCCTCCTCCCATACATGTGGAGTCGCCAGCCGCTTCTTTTCACCCGACAGTGGGGAGTTTCACCAGGGGGATGTAGCGCGTGGGAGGATCACGCTACTCCCCCCCCCCCTCGCCCCGAACAGGCGCCCTGACCGACCAGAGGAGGCGCTAATATAGCGACCAGGACACATACCCACATCCGGCTTCCTCTCTGCAAACATGGCCAATTGTGTCTGTAAGGCCGCCCGACCAATGGAATAGACCGCCACTCACCTGGCGTTTTTATTTCCTGTTCTCCATCCCTCTACTTTACCGCGTCTTCAAGTTATTCCCGCGTCTCGGTGGAACAGACAGGTCATTCAATCCCACGGCCCGGCGGCCTGTCCGGGGCGTCTCCCCGCCTGTCGCCCACTGCCTGCCGGGACAGGCTCCAGCAACCCCGACACCCTGAGAGCAGGAGAAGCGGTTCAGATAATGGAGGGATGGACGGACGGACGGATGATTTTACTTTTTGTCTTTCTGCACGCTAACCCATCTCCCTCTCTGCCCAAAATGCGCCTCATCGACTCCACACGAGCCCCGGTCGTTCACGCGGTAACGGCCGTGTCCTACGTCCGGAAGCTGTCGACGGATAGCGCCGTCTGATTCGCCGCCTCCCTGCGGACTCGCGGCGCGCCTTCTCTCTTAAACGACTTCATCCTGCATTCAAACACAGCTCCGTCCCCCCGCGCTGCCGCTAATAAGCCGGGCTCTAAATAAGAGCCAGCTTCGTCCAAATGAGCTGGAATCAAACGCACACGCAGACGGGGGGGAGACACACAACTCATTATGCAAGCCAGGGCTGTTAGTGAGAGGAAATGCCAGTGTGTTCCCAAGTCAACCTGCCGGTCTGCGTGTTTGTGTGCATGTTAATTTGTGTGTGCACATAGATATGTGTACTCAAGTCGGTGTGTGTGTGTGTGTGTGTGTGTGAGTGTGTGTGCACGTTCGTGTGCATGTGTGTGTGCATGTGTGTGTGCACCTGTATGTGCCTCTTGATGCCCATCTGTGCACATTAAAATGCATGTTCGTGTGCAGGTGTATGTGCTTTAGTGTGTGTGTGTGTGTGTGTGTGTGTGCGTGCGCATGCAGATGTGCCTGTGCATCTCTATGCCCGCCTGTGCACATTAAAGTGTGCGTATCACCGCCCCCCCCTCTGTTATAATCGCTCATTCGTATGCTCGGCAGTTCCTCTTCTCTTACGGCCCCCCTCGACTCAAGGCTAAAACAACTCTATTATCCCGGGAGCGGCGAGAACGTTTACCTCCCGTATAAAACCTGTCTACCATATTTCATTACCCCGACGCAGAGCAGACAGACACGTTAGAACGGCATTCATAGTTTTAACGGGATGAAGAACACGGTACTATTTGGAGACGTAATTAACAAATGAACGTCCTCCATAGGCTTTAGAGGTCACGGCCGCCGCTGCTCTACTTTGGTTAACGGCCAATCTGAATGCTTCCTGACTACAAACAAATAACGTGAATTTCTAACTTAATTTCCACTAATACCTACACCGTTAGCGTGATATTAAAGGCGTGCTGTCATTTAAAGAAGGATTATTTCTGTCTTCATCCTATTAGACAGCTATCCATGCTCTGCTCTAGCTCCACGTAACATCCATCCATCCATCCATCCATTATCCAAACCACTTATCCTGCTCTCAGGGTGGTGGGGATGCTGGAGCCTATCCCAGCAGTCATTGGGCAGCAGGTGGGGAGACACCCTGGACAGGCCGCCAGGCCATCACAGGGCCCACACAGACACAGACACACACACAGACACACACACATTCACAACAAGGGAACATTTAGTACCTGACCTCCATGTCTCTGGACTGTGGGAGGAAACCCACGCAGACACGGGGAGAACATGCAAACTCCACACAGAGGACGACCCGGGACGACCCCCGAGGTTGGACTACCCCGGGGCTCGAACCCGGGACCTTCTTGCTGTGAGGCGACCGCGCTAACCTCTGCGCCACCGTGCCGCCCTCCATCTAACAACTGTGGTTTTGTGTTTTCACATCAACCCACATTTTCTTCTCTTTCCTGGGAAACACAGTTTTGTATTGCTTGAGTCATCATGTACTCGTGGCTGTGCATGAAATTTAAAAATGATAATATTGAAAAAAATCCATCTGCACAACCCCCCTTTGCTGATCCCATCTATCAAGTATGATTAGGGGGAAAAAATGTTCAATTTTGCATGGCTGATCTCTTCCATGAACCTATTTTCCTTCATTTCAAGGAAGTAGGGATTTCGGGTTCAAACAAATATACAACAAAGTGCACGGGGGGGGGGGAAATATTATCGGTAAGCCATTTCAGCTTTTCTTTAAACCACTTGATTCTCAGCATCAAAGGCACATGAAGCCTCCATGAAACCCTTCCCTGATCCATCTACTTTCCTTCGCCTGACCTAAGTTTTAGAACAGATGCCGAATACAAAAACCCAGACACTCGACATGCACAAGCCAGTGCATTCTTACTGCTGGTCCCAAGGCTGGATGAATGGGGAGGGTTGTGTCAGGAAGGGCATAAAACCGTTGCCGAATCAAACATGCAGATCATAAATCAGATTTCCTTACCGGATCAGTTGAGGCTCGGGTTACCAACCACCGCCATCAGTACTGTTGGCCAGCACGGTGCCGGTGGAAACTATGCTACTGCTGGGCGAAGGAGAAAGAGGGGGAAGGCATGTCCAGAGGCAGCAGGAGAGGAGGATGGGTAGGAGTGTGGAGGTGTTAGTCGGAACTCTGAATGTTGGCACTGTGACTGGTAAAGGGAGAGAACTGGCTGACATGATGGAGAATGAGTTGGATGACGTGGTAGAGAGTGTACCCGAGGAGGAGAGAGTGGTGATTGGAGCAGACTTCTATGGGCCTTTTGGTGAAGGGAACAGAGGTGAGGAGGAGGTGAGGATGGGTAGGAGTGTGGAGGTGTTAGTCGGAACTCTGAATGTTGGCACTATGACTGGTAAAGGGAGAGAACTGGCTGACATGATGGAGAATGAGTTGGATGACGTGGTAGAGAGTGTACCCGAGGAGGAGAGAGTGGTGATTGGAGCAGACTTCTATGGGCCTTTTGGTGAAGGGAACAGAGGTGAGGAGGAGGTGAGAGGTAGGTATGATGTCGAGGAAAGGAAGGTGGAAAAGACAGATAGTGGTGCATGGACACTGCTGTGGTGAATACATAGTTCAAGAAAAAGGAGGAACACAGGGTCACATATAAGAGTGGAGGAAGGTGCACCCAGGCGGACTTTATCTCACGCAGGAGGGGCGATCTGAAAGAGATCGGAGACTGCATGGTGGTGACGGGAGAACAGCTTTGGGTGGTGGTCTGCAGCATGGCTTTGGAGATCAAGAAGAGGAAGCGAGTGAAGGCAGAGCCAAGGATCAAATGGCGGGAAGTTGAAGAAGGAAGGCTGTTGTGTGGAGTTCAGGGAGGAGCTAATGTAGGCACTGGGTGGCACTGGGCAACTACTGCAGAAATTGTGAGGGAGGCAGCAGGGAAGGTACTTGGTGTGTCATCTGGACAGAGGAAGGAAGACAAGGAGACTTGGTGGTGGAATGAGGAAGTACAGGAAGCATGCAGAAGAAGAGGTTGGTGAAGAAGTGGGATAGTCAGAGAGATGGGTAAAGTAGAAACTTCCCTCAGAGCTCAGGGATGCTCTGATACTGAAGAAAGGGGACAAGGTGGTGATGACTCCTGTCATCAACAGGCAAAGTCCTCGCTCGTGTCCTCACAAACTGACGGCTACCACTGGCTGAGGAAGTATTCCCAGAAACTCAGTGTGGCTTCCGCCCGTCCAGACGTACAACAGGCATGATATTTACAGCCCACCATCTCCAGGAAAAATGCCGCGAATGCGAGAGGGGGGAAGCGGAGGGTACCGGCGTGACCAAGAGGTTGGGGAAAGGGGGGTTAGGAAAGTGTAAAAAGGGAGAGAAGTAGAGAAGTGATGGATATGGCAGTTAGAGGAAGAGATAGAAAGAAATAAGTGATAGAGGGATTGGGGAATGATGGGGGTGAATGAGATGCTAAGTCATCATGAGGACTCTGCTGCATCTTAAATCCCCTATCTCTCGCTCTTCTCTTCCTCTCTTTCTCCTCATCCTTTCATTCATAGGCTTCACTCCTCTCCCCCCTCCCCCTGAAGACGAGTCTATTCACTTCTCTCCGTCATCTCTGAGGATTTCCAGTCATTTCTGATGCTGGCAGGTAGACACACTGGCGTATTACCCTGCAACAGCACCGAGTCATCATGTAAGATTAAACAGCTTGTCATGTCGGCGGCGAGCTCTCCGGAGAGGCTTCTGTCTGTAGCACTTCTGTCTACGCAGTAGTAGCAGTAAAATTCTTCTTTTTTTGGGGGGGGGGGGGGTTAATGAAACAAAACATTTATGTTGGGGCTCTAGAATTAAACAAATTTAAAAAAAAAAACACCTTCAATTTTGGAGACAAGGGGAGTCCGGGTAGCGTGGCGGTCTATTCTGTTGCCTACCAACACGGGGATCGCCGGTTCGACTCCCCGCGTTACCTCCATCTTGGTCGGGCGTCCCCTACAGACACAATTGGGCACGTCTGTGGGTGTGTATGTGTCCTGGTCGCTGCACTAGCGCCTCCTCTGGTCGGTCGGGGTGTCTCTTGGGGGAGGGGGCTGGGGGGAATAGCGTGACCCCCCCCACGCGCTGCGTCCCCCTGGGGAAACTCCTCACTGTCAGGTGAAAAGAAGCGGCTGGCGACTCCACATGCATGGGAGGAGGCACGTGGTAGTCTGCAGCCCTCCCTGGACCGGCAGAGGGGGGTGGAGCAGTGACGGCTCGGAAGAGTGGGGTAATTGGCCGGAACAATTGGGGAGAAAAAGGGAAGGGGGGGGGATCCTGGAGAGAAAAGTCTAGAAAGACGTCAGTGCCCTGCATTGGGTCGACTTCTCCTTCTTTTTTCTCCTTTAACCTCTGCTGTCGGCAGGCTGGGCATTCAACACGGGACTCGCTTGCCCAACGGGCCTCATCCGTCATCGTTCATCGTCCTTCATACGTACGACCAAATTTGCTCTTACACTCCCATGGAATTTTTAGCCCTGCAATTTGTCTCAGAGACCAGGGTAGACCCCGGGTAACCCCTGAATTCACACACCGCCTGGCGAACACTGACGCCTTTGCGAGGCTGAGTGATTGCTCGTTGCCAGAGGTGGACAACAGAAGTCAGGGGGAAGGAATTACAAATAACCATCAGGCTTGGCTGCTGACTGCCTGACAGTCTTGGGAACTGGTGAAATCCCACGGGTGTGTAGGAACCAATTTGGACGTCTGAACGACTGATGAATGAGGCCCCACGTGGCCTAGACAGAGTTAACCTGCAGGTGACGTTCGGCTTCTCCACCTGCAGAGGCCATCTTTATTAATTATCGAGACCCGCTTACAATAAATCCATCCGCCGGAGGATCTGTGGGATGACAAACAGTTCTGGGTTATTGTAATCCCCCTCCCCCCCCTCCTTTTTCTCCCCAATTGAATTCGGTCAATTACCCCACTCTGCCGACCCATCCCGGACGCTGCTCCACCCAGACTACCACATGCCTCCTCCCGTACATGTGGAGTCGCCAGGCGCTTCTTTTCACCCGACAGTGAGGAGTTTCACCAGGGGGACGTAGCGCGTGGGAAGATCACGCTATTCCCACCAGTTCCCCCGAACAGGCGCCTCGACCGACCAGAGGAGGCGCTAATGCAGGCAAGAGACTAGACCGCCACGCCAACAAACTTAGGACAAAAGTTACTGCTCGCAGTGTGTATGTGCATGTGATGTGTCCACCGGTGTGTGTCGAGTGTCCACCTGTGACCGCATCAGATTCATCCGGATAAATTCTGGCGTCTGAGATCCGCGACTTACCGTAGTGCCTCCGAGCAGCAGACAGGATCTGTAGCCACCCACGGGCCACGCCGTCATGCAGACACCCCGTGACCAACAGAGCGGCCGGGGCCATAAGAACCGCGACCCCAGAAGAACACCGAGCCCACAGGGGGGCCAGGGGCCCACAGAGCAACAGCGCCGCCCAACCCGAGGAGCACAGACCAACACACCAATGCACCGCCGGGACCCCCACCCAGCAGGCGGGGGGGGGGCATACTTATCCACGCCCGATATATGGATGAGGCCTGGTGTGCTGCCGCCAAGTAGACGCCCCTGCCTCCAACCGCACGGAACAAGCCAACACCCGTGTAGCCAAATACACTCAGCCAAAGTCAATCGACAGCGACCCCCCCCCTCCACCCCCGCCATAGAAAAGCCACAGAGCAGGAACAAGTCCAACAGCCACTCCCTGAACTGCAGCCCACGCCCATGACAACAAAGCGCCCCCTAGGGGCCCCAGAGAGCACCTGGCAGCGCTCGCCACAGCCCTGCCGGAACGCAGCAGAAAGGGCCCTAGCACGGAGGACAGAGCGATCCACCTGGGCAGGGAGACCTCCCAGCTGACCGTCCCCCCATCGGTCGACTTTCCCATAGGAAACCACAGACACCACGGGTCTTCAGTCTTCAGACTCAGGAGGTCACTTAGATGAGTGATGGACAGGTCTGTCGATAAAGGTTGTGTCCAGATGGACCGATCCAACTTTCTCTGCGGTTCCTACCTGGATTACTGAGCATGCATGGAGACACGGGAGGGGTCTTCTGCCTCTCTGGTGGACACACGGTCTAATATTTACTGAAATCACCAAAACCCTCATAACACAAGTAACACTACTCATCCGTTACACGGTGTCCTCGTTTACCAAGCAGCTTTCTAATCCATCCATCCACCTAGTCACCCATCTACCCATCTGTCCATCATCCATCCACTGTTCCATCCATCCGGTCATAGCTGACCTGATCCTTAAATCCATCCATCCATCCATCCATCCATCCATCCATCCATCCATCCATCCATCCATCCATCCATCCATCCATCCATCCAGTCATAGCTGACCTGATCCTTAAATCCACCCATCCATCCATCCATCCATCCATCCATCCATCCATCCATCCATCCATCCATCCATCCATCCATCCATCCATCCATCCATCCATCCAATCATAGCTGACCTGATCCTCAAATCCATCCATCCATCCATCCATTACTGACCCTTCATATATTCATCCATCTATCAGTTAACTATCACTCACCCATTCATTCATCAGCCTGTGCATTCATCCGCCAATCTATCCATCCATCACTGACCCATCCATCAATCCATCATCAACCTTTCATCTGTCCATCCATCCATCTATTCAACCATCAATCAATCAAACTTTATTGATATAAAACACTTAAAAGTGAGAGACATGGCAAGCATAACCTATATATAGGATAACAGTGTGTGTGTGTGTGTGTGTGTGTGTGTGTGTGTGTGTGTAGACCAGTGTACAGGGTACAGACCCGGGTGAGGGTGAGGGTGAGGGTGGGGGTAAAAACACCTTGACCAGCTCTCTCGGTCTTACCGTGCCATCCCATGGAGTAGGGAAAGGAGGCTTCAAACAGGTTGTCGTACCTGGTCAGCAGGCGTTTCATGATGGCCGCTAGATCTAAACAACACAACATGTAATCACGATATTAAACACCACAACATGTAATCACAATATTAAACAACACAACATGTAATTATGATATTAAACAACACAACATGTAATCACAATATTAAACACCACAACATGTAATCACGATATTAAACAACACAACATGTAATCATGATATTAAACACCCTAACATGTAATCATGATATTAAACAACACAACATGTAATCATGATATTAAACACCACAACATGTAATCATGATATTAAACACCACAACATGTAATCATGATATTAAACACCACAACATGTAATCACGATATTAAACACCACAACATGTAATCACGATATTAAACAACACAACATGTAATCATGATATTAAACACCACAACATGTAATCACGATATTAAACAACACAACATGTAATCACAATATTAAACAACACAACATGTAATTATGATATTAAACAACACAACATGTAATCACGATATTAAACACCACAACATGTAATCACGATATTAAACACCACAACATGTAATTATGATATTAAACACCACAACATGTAATCACGATATTAAACAACACAACATGTAATCATGATATTAAACACCACAACATGTAATCATGATATTAAACAACACAACATGTAATCACGATATTAAACAACACAACATGTAATCACGATATTAAACAACACAACATGTAATCACGATATTAAACACCACAACATGTAATCATGATATTAAACACCACAACATGTAATCACGATATTAAACACCACAACATGTAATCATGATATTAAACACCACAACATGTAATCACGATATTAAACAACACAACATGTAATCATGATATTAAACACCACAACATGTAATCACGATATTAAACACCACAACATGTAATTATGATATTAAACACCACAACATGTAATCACGATATTAAACAACACAACATGTAATCACGATATTAAAGAACACAACATGTAATCATGATATTAAACACCACAACATGTAATCATGATATTAAACACCACAACATGTAATTATGATATTAAACACCACAACATGTAATCACGATATTAAACACCACAACATGTAATCATGATATTAAACACCACAACATGTAATCATGATATTAAACACCACAACATGTAATCATGATGTTAAACAACACAACATGTAATCACGATATTAAACAACACAACATGTAATCACGATATTAAACAACACAACATGTAATCACGATATTAAACACCACAACATGTAATCATGATATTAAACACCACAACATGTAATCACGATATTAAACAACACAACATGTAATCATGATATTAAACACCACAACATGTAATCACGATATTAAACAACACAACATGTAATCATGATATTAAACACCACAACATGTAATCACGATATTAAACACCACAACATGTAATTATGATATTAAACACCACAACATGTAATCACGATATTAAACAACACAACATGTAATCACGATATTAAAGAACACAACATGTAATCATGATATTAAACACCACAACATGTAATCATGATATTAAACACCACAACATGTAATCATGATATTAAACAACACAACATGTAATCACGATATTAAACAACACAACATGTAATCACGATATTAAACAACACAACATGTAATCACGATATTAAACACCACAACATGTAATCATGATATTAAACACCACAACATGTAATCACGATATTAAACACCACAACATGTAATCATGATATTAAACACCACAACATGTAATCACGATATTAAACAACACAACATGTAATCATGATATTAAACACCACAACATGTAATCACGATATTAAACACCACAACATGTAATTATGATATTAAACACCACAACATGTAATCACGATATTAAACAACACAACATGTAATCACGATATTAAAGAACACAACATGTAATCATGATATTAAACACCACTAGTTGTGAATAAGAACACAACATACACCGAAAAAACACATCCAAGCACAAACACACAACTACACTAATTCACAATGTCACAAAAACACACACATTCACTCACTCTTACACAGACACACACAAACTTCAAAAACCACATCCAAGGATGTCGGGTGGTGAAGGACAGGGAAGGTGGTGAAGGACAGGGAAGGTGGTGGAGGGGGGGGGGAGTGGTGGGAATGAGGCCCTGTCCCGGCCCTCTTTCAAACTGTGAGTGCTCCCCCACATCCTTGGATGTGGGTTTTGAAGTGTATGTTTTTGGGGATTAGCACCACAGCAGGTTTCCTTTTTGGGAAGGCGCATCCAAGTCCTCCATTCCAACAGACACACAAACATTAGAGCCCGGCCGATACAGGAGTTTGGCTGATACCGATTTCGATATTTGAGGATTTAAAAACCCGATAATGACATATGGATAGTGACATATGGATAGTGACATATGGATAGTGACATATGGATAATGATATATGGATAATGATATATGGATAATGATATATGGATAGTGACATATGGATAGTGATATGTGGATAGTGATATATGGATAATGATATATGGATAATGATATATGGATAATGATATATGGATAGTGATATATGGATAGTGACATATGGATAGTGATATATGGATAATGATATATGGATAATGATATATGGATAATGATATATGGATAGTGATATATGGATAGTGATATATGGATAGTGATATATGGATAATGATATATGGATAGTGATATATGGATAGTGATATATGGATAATGATATATGGATAATGACATATGGATAGTGACATATGGATAGTGATATATGGATAGTGATATATGGATAATGATATATGGATAATGATATATGGATAGTGATATATGGATAATGATATATGGATAGTGATATATGGATAGTGACATATGGATAGTGATATATGGATAGTGATATATGGATAGTGATATATCGATAATGATATACCAATAATGATATATCGATATGATATATCGGCCGATATTCTTTTCTTTTTTTCCCAGAAACACATAACAAACATTTTTTCCTAAAATGTGTTGTGTGTAGTTATTTGTGAGTCCTCGGCTTGATAACATGATAACAAGATATAATGCAGTTTAAAATAAACGTAGTTTTATTGTCATAACTGGTACCGTCTCCCACTCTCCAATGTCTTTGCTCCAGTTGATCAGCTAACAGAGGTAACGGCTGCTCATAAACAGGCTGCTGCGGTGCTGCCCGGCTCATACACAGCCTGCTGCGGTGCTGCCCGGCCCATACACAGTCTGCTGCGGTGCTGCCCGGCCCATACACAGTCTGCTGCGGTGCTGCCCGGCCCATACACAGCCTGCTGCGGTGCTGCGCGGCCCATACACAGTCTGCTGCGATGCTGCCCGGCCCATACACAGTCTGCTGCGGTGCTGCCCGGCCCATACACAGTACTGCCCGGCCCATACACAGTCTGCTGCGGTGCTGCCCGGCCCATACACAGTACTGCCCGGCCCATACACAGCCTGCTGCGGTGCTGTCCGGCCCATACATAATCTGCTGCGGTGCTGCCCGGCCCAGTCCACCCCAACAAGAGGAGGAAGCATCAAAACTCCCCGACGACCCCGGCTTCTCACGCCACAGATGTCCCTCTCCTCCTGTCGTCTCCAATCTGGAGGGCGCTCCGGCTGGCCCTCGGCCTCCGACCCACCTGCTCCATGGAGCGTTGCACACAGCTGTGGCATCCAGCGGTGACATCCTCTGCAGCGCCGTCTTGCCAGCTGAGACTGGATTAGCTCTGCTGCTCCGGACGCTGCTCCAACTAACGTGGCCGTTATTGGAGCTATGGCGGAGTCGTCCTGGCTAAGACGTTAAACTGCAACCGCCGGGTCGTTCGGCGACTAAACCGGCAGCCCCACTTTAACCCTGAGGAGGGTGGGTGGACACCCAGCAGGACTACAAACAAAACCTGGCAAAGGGCAGATGAGTTCCTCTGTGAACCAACGGTCATCATACCTTGAGAGGACATAGGGACCACCAGGTACTCCCCCTACTGGAACACAATGGTGACCCAACCTGTTGAGGCGTCAGCTGTGCTCCTACGACCTCAATAGGTTACGAAACTGACGATGATGATGATGATGATGATGATAATGACGATGAGTGGAGTTGCAAACTATGCAACGATAATGTTCTGTCTCTGTGGTTTTTTGTTTTTGTTTTTTGATTTTCATTTCTTGACCAATATTTACACCAATACCAGTTTATCTACATGAGCTCATATCAGCTGATAATAACGGCACGCCGATGTACCAGCTGGGCTCTTGCAAACATACACACACCCAAACAACCACCACAAAGACCCACGTAGTCACCAGGGGTGGGACGAGTCACAGAGCTCCCAGTTCGATACGTCTCATGATCCAGGGCTCATGATCTGGATTCAGTACGATCTGGATTCAGTCTCATGATCTGGATTCAGTACGATCTGGATTCAGTCTCATGATCTGGATTCAGTACGATCTGGATTCAGCCTCATGATGTGGATTCAGTACGATCTGGATTCAGCCTCATGATGTGGATTCAGTACGATCTGGATTCAGTCTCATGATGTGGGTTCAGTACGATCTGGATTCAGCCTCATGATCTGGATTCAGTACGATCTGGATTCAGCCTCATGATGTGGATTCAGTACGATCTGGATTCAGCCTCATGATGTGGATTCAGTACGATCTGGATTCAGTCTCATGATCTGGATTCAGTACGATCTGGATTCAGTCTCATGATGTGGATTCAGTACGATCTGGATTCAGTCTCATGATGTGGATTCAGTACGATCTGGATTCAGCCTCATGATGTGGATTCAGTACGATCTGGATTCAGCCTCATGATGTGGATTCAGTACGATCTGGATTCAGTCTCATGATGTGGATTCAGTACGATCTGGATTCAGTCTCATGATGTGGATTCAGTACGATCTGGATTCAGCCTCATGATCTGGATTCAGTACGATCTGGATTCAGCCTCATGATGTGGATTCAGTACGATCTGGATTCAGTCTCATGATATGGATTCAGTACGATCTGGATTCAGTCTCATGATGTGGATTCAGTACGATCTGGATTCAGTCTCATGATCTGGATTCAGTATGATCTGGATTCAGCCTCATGATGTGGATTCAGTACGATCTGGATTCAGCCTCATGATCTGGATTCAGTACGATCTGGATTCAGCCTCATGATGTGGATTCAGTACGATCTGGATTCAGCCTCATGATCTGGATTCAGTACGATCTGGATTCAGTCTCATGGTGTGGATTCAGTACAATCCAGTGGACGTCTTGGTAAGCGAGAGACAAAACACCACTGCAGTTCTACTTGTCATTTATTGTAAGAATCAGGCCCAACATTTCTGCATTACCACGCCACGTATTCAAACGTACCGCAAATGCAAAAGTGCCAACAAAATGTTGTGCCGTCTTTTCTTGTTGTGCAACACAGCTGCCTTACTTTAAAACTTTAGAAACTACGAGAACGACCAAGGCGGCCATTTTGGATTTTCAAAGTTTAACAACTTTGTGAAAATAAAAAGATACAGACCTGCCGCCCCCTGGATGCTCCTAAAACTGCATATAAGTGTATTAAAACGAGTTTTAGATCAGTTGCACAAATAAAGTTATGATAAAATCTACCTGAAACGACCATGAGCGGTCAACATGACCATGCTTAATTTGCGCGTCATGTCAGTATTCATGACGTGTGTTGTTCGCGTCATTTCCTTCACAACGTTCAGTTCTTTCTGTACAAGTCACGTGTTATAGGCCTTGTTAGGCTTGTTAGATCAGCAACATGTGTTTTCCGTTGTGTTTTTCAGGTAATATGTCCAACATGTGTGGGTACCGCCGCCGTCTCAGACGAACCATGACGACCACCGAGGCGTCGCAGTATTTAAAGGCGTTGGACAGCGGCCAGTTTAAATTGTTTGAAAAATAGTATTGTAACGATCACGGACGTGTAGACCCGCTAGCCCGTTGGCTAACAAGGGGCCCTTTAGGTGACTACTTCACGGAGTCGTCCGTGGTGCGGGAGACCCGGGTTCGCGCCCTGGCTGCAGCACATTCCCGGCTGCCCCCTGAATTCGCTGCAGTATTCAAGTTGTTACAATGTTAATGTTGGTGTCAGTCGTTTCCTAACAGACACACTAACGTGTGTAATGCGTTAACATCTCAACTGGGTGTTTATCTTGACAGAGTATAGAGTTTACAAACCGGCGGCCAGTAGGCAGGACTGAAATCCCGGTTGTTCCAGTAACACACGATCTCGTGAAATGGGGAGCGTCTCGAACCCTGAGGACTGTATCGAATGATTCGGGATTCGATCCAGCATCGTCCCACCCCTAAATTAGTCACACATATACCCATATACTCTCTCTCTCTCTCTTACCCTCTCTCTCTTTGGTGGTCAGGTCACTGAGCCTGAGGACATGTCGTTGTCGTGGTAACAACAGTGTCTGGAAGGGCCATGTGGCCCAGTATGGAACCACTGCTAACCAATGAGAACTCTCCACTACAACACGCTCCTAGAGAGAGGGAGAGAGAGAGTGCGACAGAGAGAGAGAGAGAGAGTGATATGGGAAAGAGCGAGAGTGAGAAAGTGGGAGAGAGAGAGCAAGAGAGAGAGAGTTTTAAACTTTGAATAAAATCTTTATTTTGCACGGTACGAATACAGGATCTTTGTCTCAACACAGTAAATGACATGTATACACAATAAACACTTCACACTCATCACCTCATCACACTAAAACACACTGTTATGTACTAATTACATCAGGCACTCACTTAAAAACACCGATTATTAACTCCTCATGACATCACTGTAACAAAACTGCTGAACAAAGGTCCTCACACTTTTAAAGTCTTTATGAAATCTAAAATCCATCCATAACCCTTCTGACCTGTAGCCAGCCCCAAAATAAAGACACCTTCAGACCTGTAGCCAGCCCGAAAATAAAGACACCTTCAGACCTGTAGCCAGCCCCAGAATAAAGACACCTTCAGACCTGTAGCCAGCCCCAAAATAAAGACACCTTCAGACCTGTAGCCAGCCCCAAAATAAAGACACCTTCAGACCTGTAACCAGCCCCAAAATAAAGACACCTTCAGACCTGTAGCCAGCCCCAAAATAAAGACACCTTCAGACCTGTAGCCAGCCCCAAAATAAAGACACCTTCAGACCTGTAGCTAGCCCCAAAATAAAGACACCTTCAGGCCTGTAGCCAGCCCCAAAATAAAGACACCTTCAGACCTGTAGCCAGCCCCAAAATAAAGACACCTTCAGACCTGTAGCTAGCCCCAAAATAAAGACACCTTCAGACCTGTAGCCAGCCCCAAAATAAAGACACCTTCAGACCTGTAACCAGCCCCAAAATAAAGACACCTTCAAGCCTGTAACCAGCCCCAAAATAAAGACACCTTCAGACCTGTAGCTAGCCCCAAAATAAAGACACCTTCAGACCTGTAGCTAGCCCCAGAATAAAGACACCTTCAGACCTGTAGCCAGCCCCAAAATAAAGACACCTTCAGACCTGTAACCAGCCCCAAAATAAAGACACCTTCAGACCTGTAGCCAGCCCCAAAATAAAGACACCTTCAGACCTGTAGCCAGCCCCAGAATAAAGACACCTTCAGACCTGTAGCTAGCCCCAGAATAAAGACACCTTCAGACCTGTAGCCAGCCCCAAAATAAAGACACCTTCAGACCTGTAGCTAGCCCCAAAATAAAGACACCTTCAGGCCTGTAGCCAGCCCCAAAATAAAGACACCTTCAGACCTGTAGCCAGCCCCAAAATAAAGACACCTTCAAGCCTGTAACCAGCCCCAAAATAAAGACACCTTCAGACCTGTAACCAGCCCCAAAATAAAGACACCTTCAAGCCTGTAACCAGCCCCAAAATAAAGACACCTTCAGACCTGTAGCTAGCCCCAAAATAAAGACACCTTCAGACCTGTAGCTAGCCCCAAAATAAAGACACCTTCAGACCTGTAGCCAGCCCCAAAATGAAAACACCTTTAGACCTGTAGCCAGCCCCAAAATGAAAACCCCTTTAGACCTGTAGCCAGCCCCAAAATGAAAACCCCTTTAGACCTGTAGCCAGCCCCAAAATGAAAACATTGGCAGGCGCTTCAGGTCCATCAGATCCAAAACCAGCAGATTCTCCAACAGCTTTTTCCCAAACGCAACAATCGCACTAAACAAACATAGTTAAACCCTCTCACAGCCACCTCTCGCACTTTACTGCCTGCACTTTATCCCATTGCTGCTCCTTTATTAATCTTGTCTCGCTATTGTGTGCTCTATTCCACTGCTGTTTTATCCCACTGCTTTTTTTTAACCATTCTTGTCTTTTTAATGTGTGCTTTTTATTTATTTTATTGTTGCACCACAGTGGAGTTGTACTCACAGTTTCGTTGTATTGAAACGTACGATGACAATAAAGGCTTTCAATTCAATTCAAACACACCCATCATCCAAAATCTCTCCCTTAATCCCCCTCCTCTGGAGTATGTGCGGGACTGAACTGTCAGGAGACAGCAGAGCAGAGCACGGTGGATCTAGAGGAGCAAACCTCGATAATAAATCCTGCTACTCCTGCGGGTAGCAGTGGTCCTAGCTAGCTGCATCCGTGAACAGACTGATGTTGTGGACCGGGACCGGGGGACATCGTCAGCAGGGGACATCGTGGCTCTGCAGATGATCAACGCATCTTTTTAACAGTGGGAAGGCACGAAACCTCCAGTTAGCGGAGAACCATAGGACTGCATGTGGGGTAGCGCCCCCTGCTTTAAACAAACATGCGCAACCGAAACCCTATTGGGGTGTCCTGACGGACGACCTAGGTGAGCTGAGGTGAGGTGAGGTGAGGAGGTGAGGAGGAGGTGAGTGAAGGGGAGGGGAGGTGAGGGGAGTTGTGGAGGAGGTGAGGTGTGGTGAAGTGAGGTGAGGAGGTGAGGAGGAGGTGAGGGGAGGGGAGGTGATGTCAGGTGAGGTGAGGAAGAGGTGAGGTGAGGAGGAGGTGAAGGGGAGGTGAGGTGAGGTGAGGTGATGTGAGGAGGAGGTGAGGGGGAGATGAGGTGAAGTGAGGTGAGGGGAGGGGAGGTGAGGTGATGTGAGGAGGAGGTGAGGGGGAGATGAGGTGAGGTGAGGGGAGGGGAGGTGAGGTGATGTGAGGAGGAGGTGAGAGGGAGATGAGGTGAGGAGGAGGTGAATTAACCAAGTAATCTTTGCAATATTTGGACACCTGCATGTTCACCACCAGTTTGTGTACATTATCAATTAGACAAACTTGTCTGTTCCTCATCGATCACACACACAAACACACAAACACACACACAAACTCACACACACAAACACACAAACACACACACAAACTCTCTCACACACACACAAACTCACACACACACAAACTCACACACAAACTCTCTCACACACACACACAAACTCACACACACAAACACACAAACTCACACACTCACACACACACAAACACACAAACACACACACAAACACTCACACACACACACACACACAAACACACACACACAAACTCACATACACACACACAAACACACACACAAACTCACACACACACAAACTCACACACATACAAACACACACTCTCACTCTTTCAATTTTCCTCTTTATCTCTCTGATGGACACTTAGAAAGCACCGGGCCTTAATCCACTGAATTCTGATCAGTGTGTGTGTGTGTGTGTGTGTGTGTGTGTGTGTGTGTGTGTGTGTGTGTGTGTGTGTGTGTGTGTGGGTGTGTGTGTGTGTGTGTGTCAGTCACACCTTTCTCTCGGCCTCTTGGCTGGCGTACCGCAGCAGCAGAGGTTCTCCATGTTTCTGGTAGTAGGCTCTTTGGCAGCGGTCTGACAGAGCCGGCTCATTGGGTAAGAAGTTACTTGCCCACACCTGTGACATCACAGGAAGCAGGAAGAGGAGGACGGGGGGAAATGGGACACACCATGAGAAAACGGAAGGTAATCATGTCTCTGGCAATGAAAGGTCATTGGAGAACTAAATCTATGTTATTGAACAAATATACTTAAAAATGATAAAAAGAATAATAATATAAAAGAATGATAATGAGAAGACAGGAAGGACACAACAGAGGACCACATGCCTTCACAGATAATTATCCATTCTGGGTAAGATAAAATGTTTAAACCTTTGACTGGACAGAAGTTCCCAGACTGAAACAGGTCAGATGATACACTTCCAGACACGTTAACCACTACAGAAAGAACCAGACCTAGTTTCTGAAATATCAAGAAACATGTTTGCTGGCAGCCGTACCAACAGGGCTCTGCCGCGCAACAGAAGCTAAGCAGGTGTGGGCTTGGCAGGTACTGGGATGGGAGACCTTCCGGGAAAATGAGTTGCTGCTGGAAGTGGTGTTGGTGGGCCAGTAGGGGGCAGTCTTCCCTCTGGTCCTAATAAGTAAGTGTCCTAATGGGGTTTTGGATTTTGGAGTAATGTGTTATATAAGTTGTATGCTTTAAAATTGTGGGTTCATTTGCATCACCATGAAAGAGTTTTTTAAAATACAAATTCTCTCACTCGTTGTACCCCCAAAGCTCATGCTGTGTCTGTCATCATCACCTCCTCCTCCTGCTCCTCTTAGTGAAGATCTAACACACCCTGTCTGGGTGTACAGCATGGTGACAGCTCTCTCTAGCTCTCTCTCTTTCTCTCTCTCTCTGTCGCTCTCTTTCTCTCTCTTGCTCTTTCTCTCGTTCTCTTGCTCTGTCTCGCTCTCTCTCTCTGTCTGTCTCTCTGTCTCTCTTTCTGTCTGTCTCTCTGTCTGTCTCTCTCTCTATGTCTCTGTCTGTCTCTCTCTCTGCCTCTCAGTCTGTCTCTCTCTCTATGTCTCAGTCTGTCTCTCTCTCTATGTCTCAGTCTGTCTCTCTCTCTATGTCTCTGTCTGTCTCTCTCTCTATGTCTCAGTCTGTCTCTCTCTCTATGTCTCAGTCTGTCTCTCTCTCTATGTCTCAGTCTGTCTCTCTCTCTATGTCTCTGTCTGTCTGTCTGTCTGTCTGTCTCTCTTTCTGTCTGTCTCTCTCTCTGCCTTTCAGTCTGTCTCTCTCTCTATGTCTCTCAGTCTGTCTCTCTCTCTACGTGTCTGTCTGTCTGTCTGTCTGTCTGTCTGTCTGTCTGTCTGTCTGTCTGTCTGTCTGTCTGCCTCTCAGTCTGTCTCTCTCTCTATGTCTCTGTCTGTCTGTCTGTCTGTCTGTCTGTCTGTCATTGTGTGTCTCTCTCACTCTCTCTCTCTGGAGCTGTTTGCCACCTCACCTCCACTTGATCAAAACTCACACATGCACGGGGAGGCGTCCACATAGACACACAGGAGCAGACAGACAGGTGTGCACTAGAATGCAGACGCACACTCCAACACCCACGTGCACGTGGGTGTTGGAGTGTGCACATAGCCGTTGGCGTTTTTTTTTTTTAAATTTGAGGCGTCAACGGGGTTCACGGCTGATGGTGAAAAGAGGAGAGAACAAATGAAGAAGCAGAGAGGTGATTTACCTGTTGGAAACTATTGGGGGAAAAAACTACATGTCATCCAGAACCTTACAGAGGATGCTGAAGGTCATGTCTTGGAAGTGGAAATCTGACCAGTGTGAGAGACAGTACTGGACCTGTCTTATAGAGAACCGGACCAGTGTGAGAGACAGTACTGGACCTGTCTTATAGAGAACCGGACCAGTGTGAGAGACAGTACTGGACCTGTCTTATAGAGAATCTGAACAGAGTGACAGACAGTACTGGACCTGTCTTATAGAGAACCGGATCAGTGTGAGAGACAGTAATGGACCCGTCTTATAGAGAATCTGACCAGGGTGACAGACAGTACTGGACCTGTCTTATAGAGAACCGGACCAGTGTGAGAGACAG
>NC_079222.1:4965730-5018230 GCF_029633865.1 Lampris incognitus
CTGATGGTAGATATATTTATTTTTAAATCGCTTCTGTGCATCCTATGCACCTAATTTTGTGAAGTGTGTTCAGCAAGTTAATGTTTCTGCCCTTAATGGCTCGTTAAGCTAGCATGCTAGCTGGCGATGTAGCTAGGTGGATGAGGTGGGGTGCAGCTCGCATTATGTGACTGATGTTTCGTGCATATTGGCAGTGCTGTGTTTGAAGGACACAGATTGTGGTTATCTTCCAGCCTTATTTATACCGCCTATCTGAAACCATACACGGTTATTTGTTTCTGTTTATACACTGCTCAAAAAATAAAGGGAACACATAAGGCAATGCAATGTAGCTCCAAGTCAATCACACTTTTGAGATATCAACCTGTCCAGTTAGGAAGCAACACTGATTTGTGAAGCAATTTCACCTGTTTGGCAAATTGTCTAATTTCACCTGGTGGAAATTAGACAATTTGCAAGACAACCCCTATAAAAGGAATGGATTTGCAGGTGGTGGCCACAGACCATTTGCCTGTCCTCATCTTTTCTGGCCGATCTTTGGTTAGTTTTTCATTGTGCTAGTGCCCTCACCACTAGAGGTGGCATGAGCGGTATCTGCAACCTACAGAAGTTGCCTCAGGTAGTGCAGCTCATCGGGATGGCACATCAACGCGTGCTGTGGCAAGAAGATTTGATGTTGTCTCCCAGCACAGTGTCCAGAGCATGGAGGAGGTACCAGGAGACAGCCAGTACACCAGGAGACGTGGAGGGGGCCGCAGGAGGACAACAACCCCGCAGCAGGACCGCTATCTGGTCCTTTGTGCAAGGAGTAACAGGAGGAGCACTGCCGGAGCCCTACAAAACGACCTTCAACAGGCCACTAATGTGCAGGTTTCTGCTCAAACAGTGAGAAACAGAATGCATGAGGATGGTAATGAGGGCCCGACGTCCACAATGAGGCCTGTGCTCACAGCCCAACACCGTGCAGCCCGATTGACCTTTGCCAGAGAACATCTTGGTTGCAGATTCGCCATTGGCGCCCTGTGCTCTTCACAGATGAGAGCAGGTTCACACTGAACACATGTGACAGATGTGAGAGAGTCTGGAGACGCTGTGGAGAACGTCTGCTGCCTGCAACATCCTCCAGCATGACCGGTTTGCGGTGGGTCAGTGATGGTCTGGGGAGGCATATCCTTGGAGGGCTGCACAGACCTCTACATGCTAGCCAGAGGTACCATGACTGCCATTAGGTACCGGGATGAGATCCTCAGACCCATTGTCAGACCATATGCTGGTGCAGTGGGCCCTGGGTTCCTGCTCATGCATGACAATGCTCGTCACTCATGTGGGCCAGAGTGGTGTCAGCAGTTCCTGTATGTCGAGGGCATTGATGCTATGGACTGGCCTGCACGTTCCCCAGACCTGAATCCAATCGAGCACCTCTGGGACATCATGTCTTGTACCATCCGCCAACGTGATGTCACACCACAGACTGTCCAGGAGTTGACCGATGCCCTGATCCAGGTCTGGGAGGAGATCCCTCAGGAGACCATCCGTCGTCTCATCAGGAGCATGCCCAGACGTTGTAGGGAGTGCATACAGGCACGTGGAGGCCACACACACTACTGAGCCTCATTTTGAATCGTCTTGAAGAATTTCCACAGAAGTTGGATCAGCCTATGTTCTCATTTTCCACTTTGATTTTGAGTATGATTCTGAATCCAGACCCTTAATGGGCTAATGATTTTGATTTCCATTGATCATTCTTAGGTTATTTTGCTCTAAACACATTCCTCTGTCTAATAAATAAAGATTTTCAGCTGAAATATTTCATTCATCGAGGTCTATATTGTGTTTTTAGGTGTTCCCTTCATTTTTTTGAGCAGTATATTTTCAGATAACACACACATCCATATACTTTGTACCTCTCCCCAAGTGCCTAGATAAAACATTTTTAAATTCAAAAAAATATATACTCTATTGTTCCCCGTAGGGAAATTCCTCTCTGCATGTAACCCATCCTAGCTGTGTAGCTAGGAGCAGTGGGCAGCCGCTGTGCACCACCCGGGGACCAACTCCAGTTCGTCTTGCCATGCCTCGGTCAGGATCAGACAGGAGTATTAACCCTAACATGCATGTATTGTTTTCTTTCTTCTGTTTGATGGTGGGGGAAACCGGAGCACAAGGAGGAAACCCACCGCAGACACGGGAGAACATGCAATCTCCACACAGAGGACGACCTGGGATGACCCCCCCCCCCACGCTGGACAACCCCGAGGTTTGAACCCAGAACCTTCTTGCTGTGAGGCGACAGAGCTAACCATTGCGCCAACGTGCCACAAACTATTATCTGCTTCCGTGTCCACTCCTTAATCACAGTCCCGCTGTGGATGGATCTACGACTCCTTTCGGCTGCTCCCGTTAGGGGTCGCCACAGCGGATCATCCCTTCCACTTCTTCCTGTGGGATATCCAGCTATAACACTAGGGGCTCACACCCATTTCAGCAAGTATATTTACAATATCCACCTTTGTGCACTGCCTGTTGACACCTATGGATCAGACTTGAACCTAGTTTTTTGGCACTTACTTGTGTTGTCGCCTCCTGACTAGATCTCGCCGCAGAACTAAATCATTTCTGTTTAAGCTGGCCAGAAAGAATCAACTATTCAGAAACAACGAAACACTCCTGGATGTAGCAGAACTCAGTTGTATCAAACAAAATCTTTAAATATAGTGACTGTTATTATTAAACATTTAGCATGAGTTGCCCCAGATGTTGATTCACATCCAGTTTCTTTTCTGTCTTGTTCCGCCACCCCGTCATGACTACGTTTTAAGCAACACCGCCATCTGCTGGTAGCGTTCAACATAACATGCTGAATAGGGGTTTCTGATACTTAGGAATGATTTATTTCCAGTTTTCATTATCTGTGTAATGGGGGGAAACAGCTCATTGACTTAAAAATGTCAGCTACTGAAACTGATTTGTCTTTTTAATTGATTATAAATCGTGTTTTACAGCTTCTCTCCACCAGCCTGCAGGCCAGCAGACATGAAGGAACCTTAACTCCCTACTGCAGGCTCCCGGAAGCAACCCCTACTTCTCACAAGGAAAATATGAATAATTAGGGCAATTAATTAAGAAGGCAGGTGGTATTGACTATGAAGAAAAGATGAACTTGTCGTGTCTAACGAGCAGATATGAGAGAACAAGCTGGTAGAGGAAATTTAGAGACGGAAACAAAGGCAGCTGTCCGGGAAGTCATTAAATCACACAAAGCTATGTCATTTTTCAATGTGCTAAGATATTTTTCTTCAAGAGCAGTCTCAAGAAAACCTCGCTACGTTTGAGTCTCAGGCTAATGACAGATGGGCCTAATTTTCCTTACATTGCATCCTTTACAAAGGGTCTACTGCCAGCCTAAATCGACACAGATGTCAGAAAGTCAGAACAGGATAACGTTACTCAGGACTGTAGCTTTAACTTGTTGGGCAGTAAGACTTGACTCTTACCAGACACCCCGTGCAGCTTTAGACTGGAACAGCACATCCTGATCTGGACCTGTAGAGCAGAGAATCATGAAAATTCTTCATCGTGTTCCACAGATAAACTTAACGCTGTTGATGAAACACGTTTGGGAGCGATACGTCCCTTGGTCCGCTTGCCGTCTCCTACGCTCTAAATGCTTTTCCCTCCTTCCTCTCGACCACATGAATGGAGAAAGTACTAGGCCTGTTGTAGTTGTTGTTGATTAATGTCCCAACTACTGAAAAAAACTCAAGTCTACAGCAAACTATGGAGCAATCGGGTATCTGCTGAGAGCACTGCAATACGGTTGTAACCTCTACTATTCTACTGGAGCTCGCAGAAAGTTCTATCAGTTCATCTGGCCACATGTTTATCGAGAGAAACATTTCATCATCATCTAAGGGGCCTCTTCAGTCTCAACTGACTGCAGGTATCCCACCCTTATAAACAACATGGTGGCATAACGACCGAAACCAATGATCGGTTTCATATGCAAAAATGGGTGTGACCATTAACTAGAGTTACAATGGCCATGTGTACTAGTCACAGAGGACTGGGGAATAGTTGCAATCACAGCATTGTAAGATGGTGACAGGTGTACTCTTACTCCAGATGTGGGTATGTGTCCTGGTCACTGCACTAGCACCTCCTCTAGTTGTTCAGGGGGAAGGGAGAACTGCAGCCCTCCCCGGATCAGTGGAGGGGGTGGAGCAGCGACCCGGACAGCTCGGAGGGTGGGGTTATTGGACGGGTACAGTTGGGGAGGAAAAAAGGGGGGGAGGGGATTTTAAAAAAAAAAGAAGGACTCAACAGATTCTGATTGTCTGACGGCAGCAGGCAGGTTATTCCACAAGAACCGGGACCTGATAGGAAAAGAACCTCGATGGTTCAGGGCCTGTAGTCTCAGCAAGTTGTTGTATGTGAAACTGATCGTTGTTTTCAGTCGTTATGCCACTGTATTGTTTATAAGGGTGGGGGTACCTGCAGTCACTGTATTGTTTATAAGGGTGGGGTACCTGCAGTCACTGTATTGTTTATAAGGGTGGGGTCACCTGCAGTCACTGTATTGTTTATAAGGGTGGGGTCACCTGCAGTCACTGTATTGTTTGTAAGGGTGGGGGTACCTGCAGTCACTGTATTGTTTATAAGGGTGGGGTCACCTGCAGTCACTGTATTGTTTATAAGGGTGGGGGTACCTGCAGTCACTGTATTGTTTTTAAGGGTGGGGTACCTGCAGTCACTGTATTGTTTATATGGGTGGGGTACCTGCAGTCACTGTATTGTTTATAAGGGTGGGGTACCTGAAGTCACTGTATTGTTTATAAGGGTGGGGGTACCTGCAGTCACTGTATTATTTATAAGGGTGGGGACACCTGCAGTCACTGTATTGTTTATAAGGGTGGGGTACCTGCAGTCACTGTATTGTTTATAAGGGTGGGGTACCTGCAGTCACTGTATTGTTTATAAGGGTGGGGGTACCTGCAGTCACTGTATTGTTTATAAGGGTGGGGTACCTGCAGTCACTGTATTGTTTATAAGGGTGGGGGTACCTGCAGCCACTGTATTGTTTATAAGGGTGGGGTACCTGCAGTCACTGTATTGTTTATAAGGGTGGGGTACCTGCAGTCACTGTATTGTTTATAAGGGTGGGGTACCTGCAGTCACTGTATTGTTTATAAGGGTGGGGGTACCTGCAGCCACTGTATTGTTTATAAGGGTGGGGTACCTGCAGTCACTGTATTGTTTATAAGGGTGGGGTACCTGCAGTCACTGTATTGTTTATAAGGGTGGGGTCACCTGCAGTCAGTTGAGACTGGAGAGGTCAACTTAGATGATGATGAAACGTTTCTCTTAATAAATGTTGTGTCCAGATGAACTGATTCAACCTCCTGTGATTTCTCACCTGAATTATTGATTAATCATAAAGATATTCTACTGGAAAATGTTCACCTTGTTTGCTTCGACTTCTTGTCATTATTCATATCACTGAACAGCAGGGATCACGTGTTAAGAATGATTATACGCAACACCTTTAAGGTCTTTTTAATCTAAACAGTCTTCTTAAATCAAGTCATTTTTATTTGCATAGCCCATTATCACGAATTACAAATTTGCCTCGGTGGGCTTTTTGCTTCTTAGTAAAAAGATGATCACCCAAGACACGACAGTCAAAATTAGAATACTGTAACTTCTGTACAAGACTATCCCTGAAACACGTGAAACAGGATAGGTAAGTTTTGAACGCAGAGTTGTTTACGTGACTTGTTAAGGTGAGTGTATTCCAGAGAATAAATAAAACACTCTCACCCGGGTCTGGAGCGTCTGGCTGCAGGGCAGGGAAGTCATTGTCAAACACAAACGTGCTGCCATAATCTAGATTCACCTAGAGAGAAGCAAGGAGGGGCTAACTTATTTTGTGGTCTCAGTATTGTATTGTGTTGTGTTGTGTTGTGTTGTGTTTTGTTGTTATGTTATGTTATGTTATGTTGTTAGGTTAGGTTAGGTTGGGTTATGCTATGCTAGGTTATGTTATGCTGTGTTAGGTTATGTTATGTTATGCTGTTAGGTTATGTTACGCTACGCTATGCTGTGTTATGTTATGCTATGCTATGCTGTGTTATGTTATGTTATGCTATGCTGTGTTATGTTATGTTATGCTATGCTGTGTTATGTTATGTTATGCTGTTAGGTTATGTTACGCTATGCTATGCTGTGTTATGTTACGCTATGCTATGCTGTGTTATGTTATGTTATGCTATGCTGTGTTATGTTATGTTATGCTATGCTGTGTTATGTTATGTTATGCTGTTAGGTTATGTTACGCTATGCTATGCTGTGTTATGTTATGTTATGCTATGCTGTGTTATGTTATGCTATGCTGTGTTATGTTATGTTATGCTGTTAGGTTATGTTACACTATGCTATGCTGTGTTATGTTATGCTATGCTATGCTTCATCATGTTATGTTATGCTATGCTATGCTATGTGTTGTTATGCTATGTTATTCTATGTTATGCTAGGTTAGGTTATGTTATGCTAGGCTATGTTATGTTATGACATGTTATTTTATGTCATGTTTTGTTATGTTAAGTCATCTTATGTCATGTCATGTCATGTTATGTAAAATCTGGTAGAAATGTGGTGTATTTCTCGATCCAAAGCACCTTAAAGTCATGTATGTCTGCAAACATGTTTAACATGAGAGGCCACAGAAAGATTTGAACCCGAACCGTCTACATGAGTCTGTTGCCACAGCAGATATGGATGCTAAGGTCCCCCTCCGTCTTTCTGTCTGTCTATCTATCTACCTAAATATATATCTAACGATCCTTACCTCTCCGTTTGCCCGTGTATTCCCTGGGCAGAGAGGGTTAGTGGGGTCATGTCGGGGTATGTGTTCTTCTGGGGGCTTTTCTATCTGCCCAGCCCAGGGTCTCTTCATACGGTGGGCAGACACCAGGACCCAGCTGTCCCTCAGCGGGTTGTACCGCAGGTGCTGGTGCTCTGACAGGGGATAAAACAGACTCAAGTCAAGTCACTTTATTGGTCAAGTATGACCCCATACAAGGAATTTGACTTGATATGTTGCTCTCAGTCACACACAACATTTACACAACATTTAGATTTACCTATGGAGACAACTGAGGTTCCTGGACACCATTGCAAGCTACCATACTCAGGCCAGACATGGTCCTGATGTCCGAGGTAACCAAGCAAGTGGTTTTGCTAGAGCTAACTGTCCCCTGGGAAGATCGGATGGAGGAGGCACAAGAAAGGAAGAAAGCCAGGTATGCAGATACCTGTATACTTGGCTTCCTGCCTTCCTTCCTGGCTCTCTTCCACCCATTCCTCTGACACTTCCTTCGAAGTGTTGGAGGAATGGGTGGAAGGCCCACTGTGAGCCGGCTGAAGTGGGCTGCAGGGGCTTTGCAGGCCAGTCTCTACACCGGGTCCTGGGACTCTTGGCGATTTGTGGGCTGCAAAGAAGAAGAGCCAGTAGGAACATCTTGGAAGCCACCGAAAAGGCTTCCCATTGGCTCTGGATGAAGAGGTGTGACACGTGGCATAATGTGCTACCTGGACACAAGTCAGGGCTTGATCATCCCTGGCTGGGTTGCTTGGGCGAGGGTGTCTGATGTTAAGACACGAAACACCTGATGACCCCAGGTTCATTACTGATAATGTGTCCAGGTTGCGCCACATGGTGTATCAAAGAACTAACTCAGCATGGCAATGCCAGTGACTTCCAGGAAAAGGCCGGATGACAACCGCAAATAGTGTGGTGACAACTGGAGAGACAGTGGACAGTTTGGCGAGATATCAACCGGGGCAGGGAGGGTAGGCACCCCAAGCTGCAGCTCTCGATTCAAGGGAGCGGGTAAGAGTCCTTTTTTGTGATGGTGTTAAGGTATCGATAGTCCACACAGAACCGCCAGCACCGTCCTTCTTCATTACCAAGATGGCCGGAGCTGCCCATGGACTGTCGGAGGACTCAATCACCATCTCGTGGATTTTGCTTGCGTGGAAGAAGCCGTCGTGAGGCAGAAATTTGGGTTTTATGGCAATCCCCGTGCCCCATACACCACATGGCCCCGGAATGCTCTCATGTACCAACAGTACAGACGCACACAACATAAACGCTGGCTGGAGGTCACCAATCGCCACAGGAGTCCCGGCCACGGTGGCCACACGGCCAGCCTGCCCCCAACATTGCCCTGGTCACACAAATGCCGAGAACCACACAACACAACCACAACAATCAAAACACGAACACCACACTGCCAAAACAACGACTTCAACTTGGACATTAAACCGGGCGTCCGGGTGGCGTGGCGGTCTATTCTGTTGCCTACCAACACGGGGATCGCCGGTTCGAATCCCTGTGTTACCTGCGGCTTGGTCGGGCATCCCTACAGACACAATTGGCTGTGTCTGCAGGTGGGAAGCTGGATGTGGACATGTTTCCTGGTCGCTACACTAGCGCCTCCTCTGGTCGGTCGGGGCGCCCGTTTGGGGGGAGGGGGAACTGGGGGGAATAGCGTGATCCTCCCACACGCGACGCCCCCCTGGTGAAACTCCTCACTGTCAGGTGAAAAGAAGCGGCTGGTGACTCCACATGTATCGGAGGAGACATGTGGTAGTCTGCAGCCCTCCCCGGATCGGCAGAGGGGGCGGAGCAGAGACCGGGACGGCTCAGAAGAGTGGGGTGATTGGACAGGTACAATTGGGGAGAAAAGGGGGGAGGGGCTTGAACATGAACAGTCCCATGTGCTCATGGGACCAACAGTCGGTCGCTACAGTATATTCACCAGCTCCTGTCCACGGTACAAAAAAGGCGTGAGAAATAAGATTTGCCATGGAAATTCATGAAGGACTAGAGTAAGAATTAGCTGAATAGAAAGCAAGTAAGCTGAGAAAAACTTTATTTATCTCGCATTTCTCAAACACGTGGTCACGGAGTACCGCAAAAAGAAGCGTAATGCGTTTGGATCCTGAAGAGTCTGTCACTGCGAGGCGGTGCGTTTACTACGTCTTTAGATGGGCGGAGTTCCCATCACGAGCTACATAACTAATTAGGAAAGAGAACCGGAGTTGGCCCCACGGCTGCCCCCTGCCCCGCCGCTGCCCCGCCGCTGCCCCGCCGCTGCCCCACCGCTGCCCACCGCTGCCCACTGCTCCACCGCTGCCCCACCGCTGCCCCACCGCAGCCCGCTGCCCACCGCTGCCCCGCCGCTGCCCGCTGCCCACCGCTGCCCCACCGATGCCCACTGCCCCACCGCTGCCCCGCCGCTGCCCCACCGCAGCCCGCTGCCCTCGGGCTGCCCCCTGCCCCATCGCTGCCCACTGCCCACCGCCCCACCGCTGCCCACTGGCCCGCCGCTGCCCCGCCGCTGCCCACTGCCCCGCCGCTGCCCACTGCCCCACCGCTGCCCACCGCCCCACCGCTGCCCCCTGCCCCGCCGCTGCCCCGCCGCTGCCCGCTGCCCACCGCTGCCCCCTGCTCCTGTACACTGGGACGGGTTAGATGCAGGAAAACAAATTTCACGGAACCGCACAACTGTACAAGGCCAAAGCAGAGTGGCTTCCTCTCCCTTCTGACGAACCAACTTCCTTCCCCACCTTTCGGGTCGAAACGCGGCTCTTCTCTGCCGGCCATCTGGACGCTCTTCCAGGATGCCGTCCGGTCCCAGACGTCCGCGGTTCTCGGCGCTTCAAAACCGTCCGTCAGTTACACCGACCACTTCCGTCAACACGAGCCCCGCTGTTGTCCCCACTTCCTATTCGCTGACCAGCGAGACGAGCGCGTGACGGGGTGGCACGTCCGTTAAAAATCTGCTTCGATCAACAACAACAACAACAACAATACCGTCGATAACACGAAACTTTAAAAAAATGTACAGGAAGTAAAATGTTACAAACTATATTTGTTAGTTACGCGGACTGATAAACCTTGAGAGCAGTCGTATGAAACAGAGAGAGAGAGAGAGAGAGAGAGAGAGAGAGAGAGAGAGAGAGAGAGAGAGAGAGAGAGAGAGAGAGAGAGAGAGAGAGAGAGAGAGAGAGAGAGAGAGAGAGAGAGAGAGAGAGAGAGAGAGAGAGAGAGAGAGAGAGGTTATAAAAAGGAGGTTGAGTGGAACCTGGCAACCCCGGCTCACCGCGGACGCGTTCTGTGTGCTGGCGTCCGATTGGCTGATTTGCCCAAATCCCGGGCGCGTGCGGCGTTTTCCCAGCCCACTTTTTAGAGCAAACGTTCACCCGAAACCTACTTTAACCAATCAAAAGGCAGGCTTCCCAGCCCTTAACCAATCAGGGGGCTGATGTTCCCGGGGCGGCTTAGGAAAAAAAAAAGAAAAAAGAAAAAAGAGGCACGTCCGGGACCAGGAAGTAAAGACGGTAATCGGCTGCCATGCTTCCCCCGCGCTGTCCGTGTTGCTAAACTCGTCCGTTCCGTGTTCACACGAGCCGGTGGACTCGTCCGTCAATCATGTCTTGGGTCAAAGTCAGTTTGAAATGCGCTGTTCTGTTTGGCTTCTCCGTCTTAATCGTGGCGCTGCTGCAGTACTGGCTGGCCAGCAAGCAGTATGTTTTCAGCAAAGAGGACGTCGCTAAACTGGCCAAACAATATGCAGGTGAGTGGGGGGGGGGGTTAGCGGTGGGCAGCTGGGGGGGGGGTCAGCTATGCATCTATCTAACTATATGATATGTTCCAACAGAGAGTGTGATTTATACCATGACAATGGGAGGGGGGGGTAGCGGTGGGCAGCTGGAGGGGGGGGGTCAGCTATGCATCTATCTAACTATATGATATGTTCCAACAGAGAGTGTGATTTATACCATGACAATGGGAGGGGGGGGGGGTAGCGGTGGGCAGCTGGAGGGGGGGGGGGGTCAGCTATGCATCTATCTAACTATATGATATGTTCCAACAGAGAGTGTGATTTATACCATGACAATGGGAGGGAGGGGGGGTAGCGGTGGGCAGCTGGAGGGGGGGGGGTCAGCTATGCATCTGTCTAACTATATGATATGTTCCAACAGAGAGTGTGATTTATACCATGACAATGGGAGGGGGGGTAGCGGTGGGCAGCTGGAGGGGGGGGGTCAGCTATGCATCTATCTAACTATATGATATGTTCCAACAGAGAGTGTGATTTATACCATGACAATGGGAGGGGGGGTAGCGGTGGGCAGCTGGGGGGGGGGGGTCAGCTATGCATCTGTCTAACTATATGATATGTTCCAACAGAGAGTGTGATTTATACCATGACAATGGGAGGGGGGGGGGTCAACTTTGTCTCCAGGGCGTAAAGGAGGGGTGGGCAGTCTTGTCCAGAAAGGGTGAAGGTTTTTGTCCCAACCAGGCAGTTACACACCTGTGCCTCCTAATCAAGTTCCTCAGCAGAGACTCTGCTGGCTGATTAGTGGGATCTGGTGTGTGACTGCTTGGTTGGAACAAAAACCTGCACCAACGCCGGCCCTTTCTGGACAAGACTGCCCACCCCTGGCGTAAAGGGAACCCAGTACAAGCCCAGGTGTGCGCCTCAGTGAGCTGAAATCTTACAGTCCTTACAGCAGTGTTTCCCAACCCAGTCCTCGAGGACCCCCTATCCTGCAGATTTTCTTTGCAACCCTGAATAGGTACCTGTTTGTAGTTATTCAACCAATCAGCAATGAATTATGTCAGCTGTTGCACACCTTGCATAATTAAGTGCTGTGAGATGATTGGTTGAGTAAGTACAAGCAGGGCTACCTATGCAGGGTTGCAATGAAAATCTGCAGGATAGGGGGTCCTTGAAGACTGGTTTGGGAAATGCTGCCTTACAGTATCTTGCTTGTTTAACGTAAGGCCTGGAGGTGATGATAAGTCAAATCCATTACACCAGCTCATGGGGCACATACCACACACGTTTTGTAGTCAGGGGTCACCAACAAAGTATTTCCAGAGCAACACTGCCAGCGAGTCAGACCCACATACACACAGAAACAGTAGACCAAGGGTGGGCAGTCTTATCCAGTAAGGGCCGGTGTGGGTGAAGGTTTTTGTTCCAACCAAGCAGTTAAACACCTGATCCCACTAATCAACCAGTGGCGTCTCTGCTGAGGAACTTGATTAGGAGACACCGGTGTGTAACTGCTTTGTTGGGGAAAAAAAAACCTTCACTCACACTGGCCCCTTCTGGATAAGATTGCCCACCCCTGTGACCATAGTTGCTGCTCAAACACAGACCCACACGATACTGCACCATGACTTTCTTTACTATCAGCAGCCAACACTTAAACAAAAGTCCTAGCGTATTAGTTGAGAACAGGAGGGCGTGACTGTTGTGCACCCCACCAGTTTCTGGAGGTACTAGTGCCTGAATATCTGCTATGATGGCATACATCAGGGGTGCCCAACTCCAGGCCTCGAGGCCCGCAGTGCCTGCAGGTATTTGTTGCAACCATGCAGTACACCACCTGATTTAACTAATTAGCTCACCTCTTGGACCAAGGAGGGAAAGGAATTAGTTAAATCAGGTGGTGTAGTGCATGCTTGTAACCAATACCTGCTGACACTGCGGCCCTCGAGGCCTGGAGTTGGGCACCCCTGGCATACATCTTAAAGTGCAGTCTCCTTTGTAACTCGCCTCCATGCTGCTGGGTCCTGCCTGCTGACTGTCATTCCGCCCCCCCCCCCCCCCCCCTGCTTCCTTAATACAACAACACATAAATGTAAAACTCACCATCACACAGACTGTCCTGCTCAGCATTAAGCCTGCATGACAACCACACAGTGTGGTGTGGTTCTGCTAGGTCTGGTGGTTTTAGGATGTAAACCCAAACTCATATTCTTTTGTGTTGGTTTTCAATAGGTTTCTTCTATCCAGTCTTTACATATTTCAATATTAAACCTCAGTGATCTGGCGGCACTGTGGCGCTGTGGTTAGCGCAGTCGCCTCACAGCAAGAAGGTCTTGGGTTCAAACCCCAAGGTTGTCCAACCTTGGGGGTCGTCCCGGGTCGTCCTCTGTGTGGAGTTTGCATGTTCTCCGGGTGCTCCGGTTTCCTCCCACAGTCCAAAGACATGTCGGTCAGGTGAATCAGCCGTACTAAATTGTCCCCATGAGTGTGTGTGTGTGGGCCCTGTGATGGACTGGCGGCCTGTCCAGGGTGTCTCCCCGCCTGCCGCCCAATGACTGCTGGGATAGGCTCCAGCATCCCCGCCACCCCAACTGGGATAAGCGGTTTGGATAATGGATGGATGGATGGATGGATGGATGGACAACCACAGAAAATATAGGTTGAATTTCATTTCTAAGCCCTAATTCTTACAAGTTTCAACTTGCTTTTGTTAAGCACGAAAAAGTGCCAGATATCCCCTCCCCTCAAGTTGAGTCTGTGAACCAAATCTAATCCGAGTTCAATAAAGTAGTCACGCATTTGAGCTTATACAATTAATCAGCCTTCACCACACATGGGTTTTAATATCACGGGAAGTTGGATCGGTTCATCTGGACACGGCGTTTATCGAGAGAAACGTTTCATCACTCTAGTGAACGTTCACACCCATATCTGCATATGAAACCGGTCGTTGGTTGCAGCCATTATGCTGCTGTATTGTTCATAAGGGTGAGATACCTGCAGTCACTGCATTGTTCATAAGGGCGAGATACCTGCAGTCACTGCATTGTTCATAAGGGTGAGATACCTGCAGTCACTGTATTGTTCATAAGGGCGAGATACCTGCAGTCACTGCATTGTTCATAAGGGCGAGATACCTGCAGTCACTGCATTGTTCATAAGGGTGAGATACCTGCAGTCACTGTATTGTTCATAAGGGCGAGATACCTGCAGTCACTGTATTGTTCATAAGGGTGAGATACATGCAGTCACTGCATTGTTCATAAGGGCGAGATACCTGCAGTCACTGTATTGTTCATAAGGGTGCGATACATGCAGTCACTGCATTGTTCATAAGGGTGAGATACCTGCAGTCACTGTATTGTTCATAAGGGTGAGATACATGCAGTCACTGTATTGTTCATAAGGGCGAGATACCTGCAGTCACTGTATTGTTCATAAGGGCGAGATACCTGCAGTCACTGCATTGTTCATAAGGGTGCGATACATGCAGTCACTGTATTGTTCATAAAGGCGAGATACCTGCAGTCACTGCATTGTTCATAATGGTTAGACACCTGCAGTCACTGTATTGTTCATAAGGGCGAGATACCTGCAGTCACTGCATTGTTCATAAGGGTGAGATACCTGCAGTCACTGCATTGTTCATAAGGGGGAGATACCTGCAGTCACTGCATTGTTCATAAGGGTGAGATACATGCAGTCACTGTATTGTTCATAAGGGCGAGATACCTGCAGTCACTGTATTGTTCATAAGGGTGAGATACCTGCAGTCACTGTATTGTTCATAAGGGCGAGATACATGCAGTCACTGCATTGTTCATAAGGGTGCGATACCTGCAGTCACTGTATTGTTCATAAGGGTGATATACATGCAGTCACTGTATTGTTCATAAGGGTGGGACACCTGCAGTCACTGTATTGTTCATAAGGGTGAGATACATGCAGTCACTGTATTGTTCATAAGGGTGATATACCTGCAGTCACTGCATTGTTCATAAGGGGGAGATACCTGCAGTCACTGTATTGTTCATAAGGGTGAGATACCTGCAGTCACTGCATTGTTCATAAGGGGGAGATACCTGCAGTCACTGTATTGTTCATAAGGGTGAGATACCTGCAGTCACTGCATTGTTCATAAGGGCGAGATACCTGCAGTCACTGCATGGCTCATAAGGGTGAGATGCCTGCAGTCACTGTATTGTTCATAAGGGCGAGATACCTGCAGTCACTGTATTGTTCATAAGGGTGAGATACATGCAGTCACTGCATTGTTCATAAGGGCGAGATACCTGCAGTCACTGCATTGTTCATAAGGGCGAGATACCTGCAGTCACTGTATTGTTCATAAGGGTGGAACACCTTCAGTCACTGTATTGTTCATAAGGGTGAGATACCTGCAGTCACTGCATTGTTCATAAGGGCGAGATACCTGCAGTCACTGTATTGTTCATAAGGGTGAGATACCTGCAGTCACTGCATTGTTCATAAGGGTGAGATACCTGCAGTCACTGTATTGTTCATAAGGGCGGGATACCTGCAGTCACTGCATTGTTCATAAGGGCGAGATACCTGCAGTCACTGCATTGTTCATAAGGGTGGGACACCTGCAGTCACTGTATTGTTCATAAGGGTGGGACACCTGCAGTCACTGCATTGTTCATAAGGGTGGGACACCCTGCAGTCAGCTGAGACTGAAGAGGTCACTGTTGTTTTTACCTCTTTTGGGGGGGTTCCAGTCTTAATTAGGAGGTTCAGACCCCCCCCCCCCAAATCTCCACCGTGATTCGAACCGTGCTCTAACCCAGTCGACTGCTGTCGTTGTATTGTGAGACGACAGTATTTCGGTGCATTAAATGATAACCTGCTTCGTCCCAGTCTGGCAGAAGTCAGGTGCCACGAGCAGAGAACAAATCCAGTTCAGGTAGCCCAAAGTTGAATTTTTCAACCGCTTCCCTCTGTCTGTGTCTTTGTCCGCAGGTCAGGACCACGAGCAGGCCTTCTCCAAAGTGGTGGTGGAACTCAGGAAGAGGTAAAGGCAGTAATGTAAAAATAAGACTAGAAACATGTCGAGGAAAAGACAGGAAGAAAGAACACAACTCTGCTGCTGTCAAAAAATTAAAACGTCGGGCGTCCGGGTAGCGTGGCGGTCTATTCCGTTGCCTACCAACACGAGGATCGCCGGTTCGAATCCCCGTGTTGCCTCCGGCTTGGTCGGGCGTCCCTACAGACACAGTTGGCCGTGTCTGCGGGTGGGAAGCCGGATGTGGGTGTGTGTCCTGGTCGCTGCACTAGCGCCTCCTCTGGTTGGTCAGGGTGCCTGTTCAGGGGGGAGGGGGAACCGGGGGGAATAGCATGATCCTCCCACACGCTACGTCCCCCTGGCGAAACTCCTCACTGTCAGGTGAAAAGAAGTGGCTGGCGACTCCACATGTATGGGAGGATGCATGTGGTAGTCTGCAGCCCTCCCCGGATCAGCAGAGGGGGAGGAGCAGCGACTCGTAAGAATCAGAACCAGAATACTTTATTCGTCCCCGAGGGGAAATTGGGTCTGAGTGGAGAAAAGAGTGGGGTAATTGGCCGGATACAATGGGGGGGGGGGGGTCCCCAAAAAAGCTAAATAAAACGTCATCATTGATCCTCTAGTTCCAATACAACATGGAGACGCCAGCAGGTTTGGCCTGAAGACCTGCCGTCACCAGGACCCTGCGTATGTGAAGCGGGGGGGAATGTAGGGTTAGCACTGTGGAACGTGTACTGGCTAACGGACCCGTCTGGTACAGGTACCCGGGGCACATCCTGCAGGATGAGGACCTGCAGTGGGTGTTTGTGAACGCCGGTGGCTGGATGGGCTCCATGTGTCTCCTGCACGCCTCGCTGACCGAGTACGTGCTGCTGTTTGGGACGGCTGTGGACACCGGGGGACACTCGGGTGAGAGGGAGCAGGGTTTTGCATTTCATGCGATAACATTTGCATTTTATAGGTTTATTTATTGACAGCGCGCCAAACGAGAACATTGTCAGTTCTGTGCTAAGTGCAAAGTACAATAACGGAAAATAGAGCCAGAAGAAAATAAAAGACAGAGAAAAGAGAAAGAACAAAACAAAATAAACGCACCCCCCCACCCCACCCGACCCCATCCCATGAATGGTACAATGCACAACATCGTTCACAACTTCAAGTCCTTCAAAGATATGTTAAAAAAACATTTTTTTGAAAATAAAATATATATGTGTGTATATATATATATATATATGTGTGTGTGTGTGTATATGTGTGTGTATATATATATATATGTGTGTGTATATATATGTGTATATATGTATATATATATATGTATATGTATGTATGTGTGTATGTATATATATGTATATATATGTGTGTGTATGTATATGTATGTATGTATGTATGTATGTATATACATACATACATACATACACATATATATACATACATACACATATATATATACGTATATATACATATACATGTGTGTGTATATATGTATGTATGTATATATGTATGTATATATATATGTATGTATAACACGCACATAAAACAGCAGTTCTACCAAGCAGATCAACCAAGTGGATTTATTGACGGGAGGGGGTCTTGGAAGGAGCCCCAGGTTCTGTTAAGTATTGCAGGTTTTCTGCAGACATGGTGCAGAATCTTCTGCGGGGTTCAGGTTGATGAAAGGTCGTTCAGCTTTTCTGACTTCCAGTTTATAAGGGTATTTTCACCCTGCTGTGCCGGCAAGAAATACGAAATGCTTCTCATGGTGGGTTACTTGAAGCGTGTCGGTGTCAGCCAGGAACCAAACCCTGGGGTCTTGAGGTGTGTCGTGCTCCATGATGTCTGAAGCTGTGGTTATAATGAAGTTCCAAACCACCTCCAGGTCAGGGCACCTCCGGGGCATTTGCATGGGGCAGACTGCCTTCTTATCTTACACCTCCGGCACGTGGCAGATATGTGTATATTTTTAGTGGTTGAAAGGTCACATGAGCGTGTGAAGACTGGGCCGTGTGTTCAGTCACCCACTCCACCTACACACTGTTGAGACCTTCACTGATAGCTACCACTGACTGATACGGCCTTCTGTCAGCGACGCCTGGCATAGATACTTAAAGTCGTTTATTAATTATTTAATATTGTTATATTATTTGATATTATTATTATTAATTGATATTACTGCTTTTCTGTTCAGTTTTGTTATTTACTTACATAATTATATAATTATAATTATATAATTTATAATTTTTATTGTATATAATAATTTTATATAAATTCATATATTTGATATAAATTATAGTAATACATTTTTATATAAATTCTTCTTATTATATAAATATATGGGAATTTTATACAATAAATTTGTATTATAATTTATATAATTATTAATTATAATTATGTATTATATTATGATTAATATTATTAATTATTCAATCATCGTCGTTATTAATGGGTGTTGTGAAGACTGGGCCATGTGTTCGGTCACACAGTCCACCTACACACTGTTGAGACCTTCACTGATAGCTACCACTGACTGATACGGCCTTCTGTCAGCGACGCCTGGCATGGATACTTAAAGTCGTTTATTAATTATTTAATATTGTTATATCATTTGTTATTATTATTATTAATTGATATTACTGCTTTTCTGTTCAGTTTTGTTATTTACTTACATAATTATATAATTATAATTATATAATTTATAATTTTTATTGTATGTAATCATTTTATATAAATTCATATATTTGATATAAATTATAATAATACATTTTTATATAAATTCTTATATAAATATATGGGAATTTTATACAATAAATTTGTATTATTTATATAATTATTAATTATAATTATGTATTATATTATGATTATGATTATTAATTATTCAATCATCGTCGTTATTAATGGGTGTTGTGAAGACTGGGCCATGTGTTCGGTCACCCACTCCACCTACACACTGTTGAGACCACCACTGATAGCTACCACTGACTGATACGGCCTTCTGTCAGCGACGCCTGGCATGGATATTTAAAGTCGTTTATTAATTATTTGATATTGTTATATTTGTGTTATTATTATTAATTTATATTACTGCTTTTCTGTTCAGTTTTGTTATTTACTTACTGTTGCTGCAGTGTTGAGGAGCCGACGTTCAAGAGTTTTACTCTCTTATACTTTTACGAGACGTAACATATAAAGACTGTTGAATCTTGGATCTTATACATTTATATTATATATATGTATTATATTATAATTTTATAATTACAATTATATTTATAATTTGTAATTTATATAATTTATAATTTTTATTTAATGTAATAATTTTATATAAATTCATATATTTGATATAAATTATAATAAATTCGTATTATTATATAAATATATGTGAATTTTATACAATAAATTTGTATTATAATTTATATAATTATTGATTATAATTATGTATTATGATTAATATGATTAATTATTCAGTCATCGTCGTTATTAATGGGTGTTGCGAAGTCTGGGCCGTGTGTTCGGTCACACAGTGGGCCTGCAGACCGTTGAGACGTCCACTGATAGTGACTACTGACCCGGTACCACCTGTCGGTAACGCCCGGCATGGGTGTTTAAGCAGAAGGCTTGGAAAATGGTGTCTTAAAGAACGGGAACGCCGGTGTTCTGTGTTGGCGAGTGGACGACTCGGGGTCAGCAAGGCCGGTTTGTACCGTGAACACGCAAGTGTGAGAGCAGGAGTGAATGACAGGAGATGGAAGAGACCTTACTTTTGCCTATATTCACTGTTTTGTTGTTATTCTTTTGCTCCTCTGCCTTTCTCCCTCATCCTTCCACCTCCTCTTCTGTTTCCCTGTTTGCTCCCTTCTCCCCTCTTTTGTCTCCTTCCCGTCCCCCCCTTCCTTCCCTTGCTAACCTTCACCTCCTCTGTGGGCCTTCCTCCCTCCTCCCTCAGGTCGTTACTGGGCAGAGATCTCTGACACCATCATCTCTGGCACCTTCAGGCAGTGGAAGGAGGGAACCACGAAGAGCGAGATCTTTTACCCAGGTAACACATGTATTATGTGTGTGTATATATATATATATATATATATATATATATATATATATACACACACACACACATACATACATACATACATACACACATATATACACATACATACATATATATATACATACATACACTACCGTTCAACAGTTTGGGATCACCCAAACAATTTTGTGTTTTCCATGAAAAGTCACACTTATTCACCACCATATGTTGTGAAATGAATAGAAAATAGAGTCAAGACATTGACAAGGTTAGAAATAATGATTTGTATTTGAAATAAGATTTTTTTTACATCAAACTTTGCTTTCGTCAAAGAATCCTCCATTTGCAGCAATTACAGCATTGCAGACCTTTGGCATTCTAGCTGTTAATTTGTTGAGGTAATCTGGAGAAATTGCACCCCACGCTTCCAGAAGCAGCTCCCACAAGTTGGATTGGTTGGATGGGCACTTCTTTGAGCAGATTGAGTTTCTGGAGCATCACATTTGTGGGGTCAATTAAACGCTCAAAATGGCCAGAAAAAGAGAACTTTCATCTGAAACTCGACAGTCTATTCTTGTTCTTAGAAATGAAGGCTATTCCATGCGAGAAATTGCTAAGAAATTGAAGATTTCCTACACCGCTGTGTACTACTCCCTTCAGAGGACAGCACAAACAGGCTCTAACAGGTACTATTTAATGAAGATGCCAGTTGGGGACCTGTGAGGCGTCTGTTTCTCAAACTAGAGACTCTAATGTACTTATCTTCTTGCTCAGTTGTGCAACGCGGCCTCCCACTTCTTTTTCTACTCTGGTTAGAGCCTGTTTGTGCTGTCCTCTGAAGGGAGTAGTACACACCGGTGTTGGAAATCTTCAATTTCTTAGCAATTTCTCGCATGGAATAGCCTTCATTTCTAAGAACAAGAATAGACTGTCGAGTTTCAGATGAAAGTTCTCCTTTTCTGGCCATTTTGAGCGTTTAATTGACCCCACAAATGTGATGCTCCAGAAACTCAATCTGCTCAAAGAAGTGCCCATCCAACCAATCCAACTTGTGGGAGCTGCTTCTGGAAGCGTGGGGTGCAATTTCTCCAGATTACCTCAACAAATTAACAGCTAGAATGCCAAAGGTCTGCAATGCTGTAATTGCTGCAAATGGAGGATTCTTTGACGAAAGCAAAGTTTGATGTAAAAAAAATCTTATTTCAAATACAAATCATTATTTCTAACCTTGTCAATGTCTTGACTCTATTTTCTATTCATTTCACAACATATGGTGGTGAATAAGTGTGACTTTTCATGGAAAACACAACATTGTTTGGGTGATCCCAAACTTTTGAACGGTAGTGTATATATATATACATATATATATATAGTATATATACACACAGACACACACACACACGTGTGCACAGAACTCAGGTTCTAGTATGTTCTTTCTTACACAGAACATTGTTTTTAACATGCTTTACTAAACCAGGTATCTGTGCTTGGACTCGACCCTCCCCCAGGTGACACCGTCGTGCACAAAGCGGGCGAGGCCACGTCGGTCCAGTGGAGCGCCGGCACCTGGATGGTGGAGTACGGCCGCGGGTTCATTCCCTCCACGCTGAGCTTCGCCCTGGCGGACACGCTGTTCAGCACGCAGGACCTGCTCACCACCTTCTACACCGTGCGGGTGTACGTGAAGGGGCTGCTGCTGGAGCTCTGCACGCTGTTGGCCGAGGGCAGCCTCTTCTGAAGCCCCCCGCCGCCGGGGCAGGGGGGGACCCCGCACACGGTCCCAGCCCAGGACTACCTTGGATGTCTGCACGGTGAACACTCGAATCGTCGTTCATGTTGAGAACCCTCGGCGTTCAGCCTCACGGGGGGGGTGGGGGTGGGGGGGGGGTGTAAACACTACATTTGGTGTCGGGAATTTGGAGTTGGGAATAATGTGTACCCCTTTTTTCACACACGGTAACCCATTAAAATTGGTAGCCCTCATAAGTATGGTCTTAAATGTGGCTTTCTCTGAGTGTGCAGAATAGTGTTTCTGAACCACCAGCTACCCCAGCTGGTTTGAACCAGGACCACCAGCTACCCCAGGTGTTTTGAACCTGAACCACCAGCTACCCCAGGTGGTTTGTACCCGAACCACCAGCTACCCCAGGTGGTTTGCACCAGGACCACCAGCTACCCCAGGTGGTTTGTACCTGAATCACCAGCTACCCCAGGTGGTTTGTACCCGAACCACCAGCTACCCCAGGTGGTTTGTACCTGAATCACCAGCTACCCCAGGTGGTTTGTACCCGAACCACCAGCTACCCCAGGTGGTTTGCACCCGAACCACAAGCTACCCCAGGTGGTTTGTACCTGAATCACCAGCTACCCCAGGTGGTTTGCACCCGAATCACCAGCTACCCCAGGTGGTTTTCACCCGAACCACAAGCTACCCCAGGTGGTTTGTACCTGAATCACCAGCTACCCCAGGTGGTTTGCACCCGAATCACCAGCTACCCCAGGTGGTTTGCACCCGAATCACCAGCTACCCCAGGTGGTTTGTACCTGAATCACCAGCTACCCCAGGTGGTTTGTACCCGAATCACCAGCTACCCCAGGTGGTTTGTACCCGAATCACCAGCTACCCCAGGTGGTTTGTACCTGAATCACCAGCTACCCCAGGTGGTTTGTACCCGAACCACCAGCAACCCCAGGTGGTTTGTACCCGAATCACCAGCTACCCCAGGTGGTTTGTACCCGAACCACCAGCTACCCCAGGTGGTTTGCACCCGAACCACAAGCTACCCCAGGTGGTTTGTACCTGAATCACCAGCTACCCCAGGTGGTTTGCACCCGAATCACCAGCTACCCCAGGTGGTTTTCACCCGAACCACAAGCTACCCCAGGTGGTTTGTACCTGAATCACCAGCTACCCCAGGTGGTTTGCACCCGAATCACCAGCTACCCCAGGTGGTTTGCACCCGAATCACCAGCTACCCCAGGTGGTTTGTACCTGAATCACCAGCTACCCCAGGTGGTTTGTACCCGAATCACCAGCTACCCCAGGTGGTTTGTACCCGAATCACCAGCTACCCCAGGTGGTTTGTACCTGAATCACCAGCTACCCCAGGTGGTTTGTACCCGAACCACCAGCAACCCCAGGTGGTTTGTACCCGAACCACCAGCTACCCCAGGTGGTTTGTACCCGAACCACCAGCTACCCCAGGTGGTTTGTGCCTGAATCACCAGCTACCCCAGGTGGTTTGTACCTGAATCACCAGCTACCCCAGGTGGTTTGTACCTAAATCACCAGCTACCCCAGGTGGTTTGTACCTGATACCCGCCGGACACTTGTCACCATCCATGTTGTTCTATGTAAATGCAGAACCATTGCTGTGATTAAATAAAAACGGATCATTTGCACATTATACCGACCAAGGAACCAGTTTATATTGCAGTTATCCATCCATCCATCCGGCCATCCAGCCAGCCATCCATCCAGCCAGCCAGCCAGCCAGCCATCCATCCAGCCAGCCATCCATCCAGCCAGCCAGCCAGCCAGCCAGCCATCCATCCAGCTAGCCAACCAGCCAGCCATCCATCCATCCATCCAGCCATCCATCCATCCATCCATCCAGCCATCCATCCATCCAGCTAGCCAACCAGCCAGCCAGCCAGCCATCCATCCATCCATCCATCCATCCATCCAGCCAGCCAGCCAGCCATCCATCCATCCATCCATCCAGCCAACCAGCCAGCCATCCATCCATCCAGCCAGCCATCCATCCATCCATCCATCCATTATCCAAACCCCTTATCCTGCTCTCAGGGTCACGGGGAAGCTGGAGCCTATCCCAACACATACACATACCCACGTCCGCCTTCCCACCCGCAGACACGGCCAGTTGTGTCTGTAGAGGGACGCCCGACCAACCCAGGGAACCCAGGGATTCGAACCCGTGATCCCCGTGTTGGTAGGCAATAGAGTGCACCACCTCGCCACCCGGACGCCCCTCAGTCTGTTTTTGTACTCCAAAGTATTTTGTGTCCCAGTCTCAGCGTGTCCATAGCTACTGTCAGTGGTTTCCGTCCCCTTTCTGATGGAGCAGTCCAGCGGTGCGGAGCACTAAGACCTGGAACCCAATCTGAACACAAGTACTTCCTGTTTTACCGGTACGCACTCTCACCACACTGAGCTCCTGGGGTATGGAGGAGGGTGGCCGGAACGGGCGGTGTTGGCGTGTGGATGAGGTCTGCGGAGCAGCTCCCTGTGAAAGGCGGTGCAGACAGAAGACCAGAGAGCTCGGGAGGGTCTGGAGACGCCAGCTGACCGTCCCTCACGTGCATGGGAGCCACATGAGATGCAGGTCCGCATGTGATCCCCGACAGTTGGAGGGGTTGAGGAGGAAACGGGTTCTGTTGGGGGGGGGGGGGGGGGGGGGGTTGGCCAGCTGCAGGAAGGAGGCGAGTTGGTGGTGTTGAAGGAGCCCAGGTCCGACAAGGCTTCTTGAAAGGCCGGCAGGAAGAACGTGGTGTCTTTATGGACGGTCAGATCGGGGGTTGTACCGGTCAGTTGTCGGAGCGGTGCTGGAGGATTTGGTGAGTTGGACCTGGGTAGCAGGTGATCTGCAGGGACCGTGGTTTACCAGCAGGACCGGGGAGGGGGGAGGGGGGGGGGGAGACGTGTGAGTTAAATCGGGTTTCGTAGTCGTGGGAAAGCAGGTGTGGTATGAACAAGAGGGGGTCTGAGACGTCACTAGAGAGAGTCCTCCTTCCAGTCCACCTCCACCTGTAGTCAACCACTGACTGACTCTGTCGGCACAAGGAGCGCCGAGGCCTCCGGCTGCTGGGTCGCTGTCAGAACCGGGTTGGGTTCCTCTTAACCCTGACACGTGTCTCCTGTCTGGGGATGTTATTCAGTTACTGTTTGTCGTGTGTTGTATATTGATTTGGCTCTGAGGCCGGAGGGGGGAGGTTAGGAGAGAGCCGGTGGGGGTGGAGGGTGGAGGTGGAGGGTGGGGGTGGGGGTGCACGTGTTGTTAGTTTGTGAAGGTTAAAATCTGCAGTGTAATGTGTTGCATAATGAGGCTGACACAGTGACGAACCAATAAAGACACGGTTTGAAGCTGCTGCAGCAGCGAGTCGCTGCCGTCGGGTGGACATTAATTATTAAGACGTGTCGTCATGGAAATGTTGCCTCGTTGTTTTAGTGTTGCCTCATTAATTAAGATCGATTCCTTTCCATTAGATTTAACATGCCTGCTTTATTTATTTATTTGTAGTTTTTGCAATCCCTCAATGTCTCAGTCCAAGTTTAACATGGCCTGAACAGGAGTGGGTTGCTTTTCATACAGCAGTAATAATAATAATAACAATAATAATGATAATTATCATTATTATCATTATTATGATTTTAATAATTAATAATGTGTGGTCTTAGCTGCATGACAAAAACTATAATTCAGATAAGAAACAGATTGTACCTCATTAAAGTTCATGAACACATGTGCGATTTAGTGTTTGGTAAATATGTAAATTACCAGGCGTTCTAATGACTAATTTAGGAGAAGAAGCCTCGAGCCTCGTTGTTTCAGGGTCTTCTAGTTGCCACGTGATCAGCTCTGCTTTTGAACAGCAAACAAACGTGTTGGTGAAGTCATGGAAGTCTGGCTGCTGTCACCCAGCTGCCTGCTGCATGTCTCACGTCTACTTCCACCACGTCCCACCGCGTCCAACCCCGTCCCACCGTGTCTCACCCCGTCCCACCGTGTCCCACCGCGTCCCACCCCGTCCCACCGTGTCCCACCATGTCTCACCCCGTCCCACCGTGTCCCCCACCACGTCCCACCGTGTCTCACCGTGTCTCACCGTGTCCCACCCCGTCCTACCGCATCCCACCGTGTCCCACCGCGTCCCACCTTGTCCCACCCCGTCCCACCGCATCCCACCGTGTCTCACCCCGTCCCACCCCATCCCACCGCGTCCAACCGTGTCCCACCGCGTCCCACAGTGTCCCACCCCGTCCCACCGTGTCTCACCGTGTCCCACCCCATCCTACCGCATCCCACCGTGTCCCACCGCGTCCCACCGTGTCCCACCCCGTCCCACCGCGTCCAACCGTGTCCCACCGCGTCCCACAGTGTCCCACCGCGTCCCACCGTGTCTCACCGTGTCCCACCCCGTCCTACCGCGTCCCACCGCGTCCCACCCCGTCCCACCCCGTCCAACCGTGTCCCACCGCGTCCAACCGTGTCCCACCGCGTCCCACAGTGTCCCACCGCGTCCCACCGTGTCTCACCGTGTCCCACCCCGTCCTACCGCGTCCCACCGCGTCCCACCCCGTCCAACCGTGTCCCACCGCGTCCCACAGTGTCCCACCGTGTCCCACCCCGTCCCACCGCGTCCCACCGTGTCCCACCGCGTCCTACCGCGTCCCACCGCGTCCCACCCCGTCCCACCGCGTCCCACCGTGTCCCACCGCGTCACACCGCGTCACACCCCGTCCCACCCCGTCCCACCGCGTCCCACCGTGTCCCACCGGGTCCCACCACGTCCCACCCCGTCCCACCGCGTCCCACCGTGTCCCACCGCGTCCCACCGTGTCCCACCGCGTCCCACTGCGTCCCAACGCGTCTCACCGTGTCCCACCGCGTCCCACCGCATCCCACAGTGTCCCACCCCGTCCCACCGCGTCCCACAGTGTCCCACCGTGTCCCACCACGTCCCACCGCATCCCACCGCATCCCACCGTGTCCCACCGTGTCTCACCGTGTCCCACCGCGTCCCACCGCATCCCACAGTGTCCCACCCCGTCCCACCGTGTCCCACCGCGTCCCACCGCATCCCACAGTGTCCCACCGCGTTCCACCGTGTCCCACCGCGTCACACATAGTCCCACCGCGCCATCGGAGCCACATGTGAAAAGGACATTTAGGTGTTGTCCACCTCAACGCGTTGCTTGTTGCAGTTGGGAGAATATTCTGTCACACAGACGGTGTGTAGGAGTTGCCAGCTTTTTAGGTTTTGGGGTTTTTGGTCCATTCTCATGAAGCCCACACACAAGTCCACACACACTCCATGCTAGATGTGTTTATAACACATATACATATATATTATTATCATTATTATCATTATTATTATTGTTATTATTATACATTAGTATTATTGTGAGTATTGTGTGACTGTGATTATTTGTGAGACAAGTGTATTTATGTGATTTGTGATTATTTGTGAGCTTATTATGATTTCAATAATTATATTGTGGTTATTTTTTGTATGGTTGCTTGTTTTGATTTGTCGAGTCTGGTGTAGAGGATTTGTTTCCTGTGCCAGAAAAAGTTTAATTAAATTTCATTAGATTAAATATAGGCTCAATGTTGGCAGCAAGGACCAATTAATAAAAACTCTGTAAACTCCTCCAATACCCACTAAAACTGTCGAGGGAAGATTTAGATTATATTATATAATATCATATTGTATTATATTACATTACATTATATTATATTACTTTACATTACATAATATTATATTATATTACTTTACATTACATTATATTATATTACTTTACATTATATTATATTACTTTACATTATATTACATTACTTTACATTACATTATATTATATTACATTATATTATATTACTTTACATTACATAATATTATATTATATTACATTATATTATATTATAGTACTTTACATTACATTATATTATATGATATAGATCATTTCATACACAAAGACAAAGACATGAAATATGAGCTGCACAAGATAAAATGAAATGTAAAAATTTAATGAATAAAATTAATGAAAAAAGACAGAATATACAAATAAATAAAACTGAGTTAAAGTGCAGGATCAAAGTGAAACAGTTGTCAAATTGCAGCTGTCATTTAGCTGAAGATCAGCTGCAAACATAAACGTTTTTCCCTAGTTTTAGTTTAGGTTTTTCTGTTTTAACCCTTGGAATAGTTAGCAGACCATTCTGCAGGACATGCCCACCCCACAAAATACCCACCACATACACCCCTCATTCCCACATACAGCCAGAGCTAGAAAATAAACAGAATACATACATAATACACAGAAGAGAACACCTGTCTGATGCTCGTCCACATAAAGGTGGCGAGGAGTCAGAGTTCCTGCAACCGATGTACCACATAATGTCCCCCGCTCCTAACGTGGTACTTTTATACCCTGTAATGTAGCTGTAAACCACACGGTGGCGACAATACTGGTTCAGAGCCGTCATAAATCAAGCCATGCCATCCGTAGTCATGCAGACTCTAGAGTCTAGGCCAGGCCCTCCGAGCTTGGCTTCTATTCACAAACATAATGTCCCCCCCCCCCCCTAAACACTGAGTTTGGAATAACAAACTCAGGGTGTTCGAACACAGACGTGTATTTCTGACCGTCGGGTTAATAACAGCATCCTGCGGGTTTCTCACAGGAACTCTTTAAGGAAGCACGACATTCCGGTCACTCCTCGGGAGTTTGCGGTAGCTGGTGACGCCATTGCTTCAGCCTCGGCAGGATTGTTGCGAGGCAGTGATATGTCATGAAATTCCTGTCAAGATGATGCTAAATGGGATGGACATTAAGGAAGAACATTGTAATTATAGATGCTATATTAGGGATGGGCTTATTAATTACATGACTCCTCGTGCAAAACATTTTGGAATTCTCCATTTGAAAACATTGACTGGTACCATGTCGTACGGACCTTTAATGCTACGTGTTGTGTCACCAACAAAGCTAAAGATCTTTATTTTATAATTTCATAAACCAGATTAGCCATGACCCACCAGCTAGACCAAGCCAGACTAGAGGCAGATTTACAGGATCGACATCACCAAAAGGAAGCAGCTGCTGCTTATATTATTATTATTATTATTATTGTTCATTCATCATCAGCCGCTTCTCTGGGGTCGTCAGGGTATATTATTATTATTATTATTATTATTATTCATTCATTCATCATCAGCCGCTTCTCTGGGGTCGTCAGGGTATATTATTATTATTATTATTATTCATTCATTCATCATCAGCCCCTTCTCTGGGGTCGTCAGGGTATATTATTGTTATTATTATTATTATTATTATTATTCATTCATCATCAGCCGCTTCTCTGGGGTCGTCAGGGTATATTATTATTATTATTATTATTCATTCATTCATCATCAGCCCCTTCTCTGGGGTCGTCAGGGTATATTATTATTATTATTATTATTATTATTCATTCATTCATCATCAGCCCCTTCTCTGGTGTCGTCAGGATATATTATTATTATTATTATTATTATTATTCATTCATTCATCATCAGCCCCTTCTCTGGGGTCAGGGTATATTATTATTAATATTATTATTATTCATTCATTCATCATCAGCCCCTTCTCTGGGGTCAGGGTATATTATTATTATTATTATTATTATTCATTCATTCATCATCAGCCGCTTCTCTGGGGTCAGGGTATATTATTATTATTTTTATTATTATTATTATTATTTCTTTCCTGTTTCCTGTTTTACATCCTGTAGAGCCGGGTCCAAACTATGGACCTGAGGCACTATAGGGCAGATGTCACTTGATTGACAGTACTCGTCGTTATATTTGGGTTATTATTATTTCTTCTTCTTCTTCTTATTGTTCTTCTTCTTCTTCATAATATTATAAAAGATGTGTATTTATAAGCTTGTTTTATTTTACTTGTTTTATTGTCCTCATATGCAGCTCCTCTTGCTTTTATATTTCCTTCCCAAAATTGTTAAACTTTCAAACTGTTTTTAAATTGTTCTGTAATCATTGCTTGTCTTCCATTTTTTTCTTTGTCTTGTAAAGCATTTGGTGACTTTGTTTTGAACAGTGTAACATAAAGTTATTATTATCATGATCATTATTTCAAAACAATTCATCTTGTTTATTCAACAAATCAGACACTTAAAAAAATACAAACGTGACGTAGACGTAAACGTGTTTTTTGTGATCATGCTGTTGAAACAAAGTTACGCTTATTTTATGAATGTTTATGTTGAAACAAAGTTACACTTATTTTATGAATGTTTATGTTGAAACAACGTTACACTTATTTTATGAGTGTTTATGTTGAAACAAAGTTACACTTATTTTATGAATGTTTATGTTGAAACAAAGTTACACTTATTTTATGAATGTTTATGTTGAAACAACGTTACACTTATTTTATGAATGTTTATGTTGAAACAAAGTTACACTTATTTTATGAATGTTTATGCTGAAACAACGTTACACTTATTTTATGAATGTTTATGTGTGAATCTTTTCTGGCTTGAGGTTGAGAAAGAGCAGGTGGTATTAAAGTTTATTTGGAGAAAGAGGATATTTTATTTTTCTATGAAAAAACAGGGATAGTAAGTGTTTTGTTAAATTTATTTCATATGGTAAAGTTGATATTCCCAAATGCAGATGGTCAGGTAAAAACCACATATTGTTCAAGTCAAGATGGAACTGGAGCATTATTTCAAATCTTTGCGAAATGTTAAAAACAAAAAAAAAAAGGCCATTAAGGCTTTGTAAATATGTGATGCCTTGAATATGTGTGTTTCTTTCACTGTCCCCTGCTGTGTTGTGTATTATTGTCTTTTTGTTTTATATTTTTATGTTCGCTTCGTAATGTTCTCCTGAATTGGGTTTGTTGAACAAAGATCTAGACTGTATTCCAAAGTAAGGCAGCTTATGAATGAGTCTCACATCCACGCAGGTGAAAAAACACAAAAACAAACAAAACAAACACCCTGTCCGCCAGATCAGACAAGAACAATCAACACAGCATCACGTGGCTGATTCACCATATAGAGTCATCCATCCATCCATCCATCCATCCATCCATCCATCCATCCATCCATCCATCCATCCATCCATCCATCCATCCATCCATCCATCCATCCATCCATCCCTCCATTATCTAAACTGCTTATCCTGCTCAGGGCGCGAGGGTAGAGTCATACATTCCTAATAAAGTATTAGTCAAGCTGAAACAACATCACCTGGGAGAGATGGGCCTCTGGCTTGCTGTTGAATCATCTCGAGTGGGGAGGTGCTGCTGGCTTGCTGTTGAATCATCTCGAGTGGGGAGGTGCTGCTGGCTTGCTGTTGAATCATCTCGAGTGGGGAGGTGCTGCTGGGAGACGGCCTCCGCGGTCTCCGCAGAGTTGAAAATGTGCTCCTTGTTTAGGATGATTTGGAGAAGCGCTTGGCATAGCATGCCAAACTCAACTTCCTGTTTGTAGAGGAAGTCCCCTGACTGGGGTGAATGTTGCTCGCTTCTTCGCCTCCCCTGTGCTGAAATCATCGTAGATCTTAATTCTGGGTCCTTTGTAGGAAGAGTCCTTACAAGATGTCTATGAATGTTCTCATTCATCCAGGTCATGGTTGTCCAAAGGAGTTGAATCAAGTGCAACTGGGCTTGGTATATATCCGTGAAGACGTTTCGCCTCTCATCCAAGAGGCTTCCTCAGTTCGTGCCTTTCTGACTAGACCAAGCTAGTCTGACTGGTTGGTGATGAGGCTCAGAATTTATCCTCTAGGAGTCGTTATCAGACCTATAGATGTCCATGGCTCTTTGTGTCCCGATGTTTACCAACGCCCGTCGCTAACAGAGCCATAGATATGCGTGGCTCTTTTGTGTACCGATGTTTGGCCGCGCCCGTTGCCATCGGAGCTGTTGATTTGCATTTGTTTAGCAGCGACGGTCGTTGGGGGTGTTGGTTTCGCCTTCATTGTTCAGTGGTCATGAGGGTCGTTGGAGAAGACACACTCCTTCCAGGACAGCAACGTACACATTTTGGACAGAGAAGATAGAAGATTTGAAAGAGGGGTGAAGGAAGCCATCTATGCCAAACTGGAAAAACCATCCCTCAACAGAGGAGGAGGTCTGCGACGCCACCTATCTCCCACTTACAATGCCGTCCTTTCATCTCTAGCCAGGAGACTCAAGAAGCCTAGCCTCCAAGAACAACAGTCGCTCACTAACGGCTCCAACGACCCTCATGACCACTGAACAATGAAGTCGAAACTAACACCCCCAACCACCGTCGCTGCTAAACAAATGCAAATCCATAGCTCCGATAACGACGGGCGCGGCCAAACATCGGTACACAAAAGAGCCACTCATATCTATGGCTCTGACAACGACTCCTAGAGGATAAATTCTGAGTCTCATCAGCAGCCAGTCAGACTAGCTTGGTCTAGTCAGAAAGGCACGAACTGAGGAAGCCTCTTGGATGAGAGGCGAAACGTCTTCACGGATATATACCAAGTCCAGTTGCACTTGATTCAACTCCTTTGGAGAAGTCCTTACAAGACTTTGCCCACTTCAAAACAGTCTCCTTCTGATACGCCGGTGGAACGTAATGTAACCGGTTATTTTCTTGCCCGGTGTGGGATTCGATACTGGGCGTACTGCACCACAAGGCGACATCGCTAACCGCTCGGCTAAAGGGTCAGACCCGTTAGCTAGGGACTAACGTGTCTTATTAGTAGTTTACAGTCGTCACCCTCCCCGGAAGCGCGCCCTCGCGCTTTGTTCTTCCCGCGCTCCGAAGAGACTTCTGAGGATCTGCACACTTCCGGATCCCACCGCTGCCACCAATGTAACCGGTTATTTTCTTGCCCGGTGCGGGATTCGATACGAGGTGTACTGCCCCACAAGGCGACATCACTAACTGCTCGGCTAAAGGGTCAGACCCGTTAGCTAGGGGCTAACGTGTCTTATTAGTAGTTTACAGTAACAACAACAGGTCGTGGAGGATCTCCTGGCTGTTGTTTTCGTTGCAAGCTGCGATGAGCACGATCAGGTTCAGCTGGCTCCAGAGAGCAGGTCTCGCAGCAGAGTACAGAACAGCGTAGACCCATTGCTCGGAGATTTGACGTTCTCAGCGAGATTCCAAGTCCTGGACTTCAGCTTTGAGCGACGTATTTTCCTCCGTCACCGAGCCAAGGGCGGATTTGAGCCCAGTCACGTCCAGTTCTAGTAGTGTTGTCCTGTCGCTATGGTTACTTCAGCCCGTCTCCCTCTCTCTGAGAGTGGAAGCTTGATTCGAAGAACTCAGTTGGAAGGATTCGACTGAGGACCGGATAGGTTGTAAGGCGCAATTCAGCAGAGCTGTGACTATATCCGCCATGCTCTCCCTCAGTTTATCAAGCTCCTCCACAAACCTCCTCGTCGTCTGCCATGTTGCTAACCTTGCTAACTTTAGCACTCTGGTTCTGAGCGCGAGCAGCCACCTTCCCGTCTGCTCGCCCTGCTTCACTCGTCTTGCCTCTCTGGATCCGTGCAGAGCAACGTCATAGCCACGACATGGCAGCAGTGGAAGGTGCCGCGTAGTAGAATTAGAATCAGAATCAGAATCAGAACACTTTATTCATCCCCAAGGGGAAACTGGGTTCTATTACAGACACTCGTGCTCTAGTAACTAAAAACTAACAAGATACAAGATAAGAACAGAAAAACAAATAGAAATAAAATATAAAATAAGAACAAAATATATCAACAAGCATGGTGCACATAACCTCTCTATACTGCACCCTCTCTGTACTGCACCCTATCTATACACCACCCTCTCTATATTGCACCCTATCTATAGTGCACCCTCTCTATACTGCACCCTACCTATACTGCACCCTCTCTATACTGCACCCTCTCTATACTGCACCCTATCTATACTGCACCCTATCTATATTGCACCCTATCTATACTGCACCCTCTCTATATTGCACCCTCTCTATACTGCTCCCTCTCTATATTGCACCCTATCTATAGTGCACCCTATCTATACTGCACCCTCTCTATATTGCACCCTCTCTATACTGCACTCTCTCTATACTGCACCCTCTCTATACTGCACCCTACCTATACTGCACTGTCTCTATACTGCACCCTATCTATACTGCACCCTCTCTATATTGCACCCTCTCTATACTGCACTCTACCTATACTGCACCCTATCTATACTACACCCTCTCTATACTGCACCCTCTCTATACTGCACCCTCTCTATACTGCACCCTATCTATACTGCACCCTCTCTATATTGCACCATATCTATAGTGCACCCTCTCTATATTGCACCCTCTCTATACTGCACTCTACCTATACTGCACCCTATCTATACTGCACCCTCTCTATACTGCACCCTCTCTATACTGCACCCTATCTATACTGCACCCTCTCTATACTGCACCCTCTCTATACTGCACCCTACCTATACTGCACCCTCTCTATACTGCACCCTATCTATACTACACCCTCTCTATATTGCACCCTCTCTATACTGCACTCTACCTATACTGCACCCTATCTATACTGCACCCTCTCTATACTGCACCCTCTCTATACTGCACCCTCTCTATACTGCACCCTATCTATACTGCACCCTCTCTATATTGCACCATATCTATAGTGCACCCTCTCTATATTGCACCCTCTCTATACTGCACTCTACCTATACTGCACCCTATCTATACTGCACCCTCTCTATACTGCACCCTCTCTATACTGCACCCTCTCTATACTGCACCCTATCTATACTGCACCCTCTCTATACTGCACCCTCTCTATACTGCACCCTACCTATACTGCACCCTCTCTATACTGCACCCTATCTATACTGCACCCTCTCTATATTGCACCCTCTCTATATTGCACCCTCTCTATACTGCACTCTACCTATACTGCACCCTCTCTATACTGCACCCTCTCTATACTGCACCCTCTCTATACTGCACCCTATCTATACTGCACCCTCTCTATACTGTACCCTCTCTATACTGCACCATCTCTCTACTGCACCCTCTCTATACTGCACCCTCTCTATACTGCACTACGGCAATGGATAAGTGATAATAAGCGACACCTTCAGTCTGAAGAGGTCACTTGCTTGAGTGATGAAACGTATCTGTCAATGAACGTTGTATTCAGATGAACGGATTCAACCTTCTTTGAGTAGATGGTCCTCTTTTCCCATCAGCACACACACACACACACACACACACACACACACACACACACACACACACACACACACACACACACACACAGTTTTGTCACTTATTGTGAAAATCTACCTATGGCACCAAATGTTCAGGAGTGCAAGCCAAAAGGCTCACTCTTACCCATGATAAATACATGGCAGCCACATCTGCACTTCTGTCCAATAATACCTATTCTGACCCTGTGATGGCCTGGCGGCCTGTCCAGGGTGTCTCCCCGCCTGCCGCCCAGTGACTGCTGGGATAGGCTCCAGCATCCCCGCCACCCTGAGAGCAGGACAAGCGGTTCGGATGATGGACGGATGGAACATCTATGTTTGGGGTACAAGCGAAATCAAGCACATGAATAATGTGAGGAAAAACTACGCCAGTTTTATAGTAGAGCTCATTTCCACAAAACGAGGCCAAGCAACCTCAACACCTGAGCACAGCAGCTTCATGTAGACTCGGCGAGTGCTTCCCACGGAGTGGAACTGGGCTCTTGTCAAGGCACCCTTCAAGTCTGATAACAAGAATAGACAGCCGTGTCGTGTAAAAGTTGACAGGAGCAACCGTGGAAGACGGCGAGGCCTCGAAGTGGCGGTCGCACTATCAGAAGAGGGAACAACCGTCCTGGGCAGACTCAGACGAGGCATTTGTTGTGTTGTTTTTGTGCGTGAGAACGCCGTCCCTGGGAAGCTTACAAAGAAAGGCCCCGTCGCAAGCCATCCAAGGACGGTTTCAGCAAATAAGAGAGTGACTGCCTGGATAGAAAAGGAGCGATCAGTGAAAACCCAGGCACTGCTTTATTACCTTCACTCTGTGCTCAACATGTTGTTCTTGCATGGCCGTGTCCTGTCTTAACAGGACTGGACGGGGGACCTTCACCGTCTGTCCTCAGCAGAGGCACGAAGCCTCTAGAACCTCTAAAAACCCCTCAGTCTACAGTCAAGGCTGCTGGTATGTTGGTCTGCATCAGCTCATAAAAACACAATACAAACTTTGTTCACTAGTAAATCCTGCAACGCTGTTTACCCCCTCCCCTCCCCAAGCAACCCCTACCCCCTCTTTACCCGGCTACGCCCCCCCCCCCTGCTCCAAGTCCACGTCCTCGGTGACGCCCTCCATACCCATCACCCCCTTCAGGTTGGAAGTGTGCGGGACCATCACCGAAATGTCAAATGGTGCACCGAGTGGCCTTACGGGAACCCTGGCTCCGCTCCCCAACCCACTGACGTCCCCACCCGAAATACACCCGACTCACACACAAAGCCCCCACACACACAAAGCTCTTTAATCACACAACCACGCACACACACTCACCCACACCCTGCACTGTTAACGCCGCTACTTCATATTCCTCCTGTAGCGCTGCTGGTTTTCTTCATGTCAGTCCGACCCGTCCAGACGTCAAGCCCGGAAGCGAAGGTAAGACATGTGAGCGTGTCCACACGGGATGCGACAGGCTGTCATTCACAAGGTGTCACGTGCTGCTTTGTGTGCGTTTTGTGATGCGTGCGCGTTTCCCTCGTGGCATCGCATTAGTTGTGGTTCTTTAACCCCAGGGGACAAATGTGCTGGGGCTGGGTGGTGCTGGGCTGGGTGGTGCTGGGCCGGGTGGTGCTGCAGGGGAGGGTGCTGCATAATGCATAATGCATAATGGGTGGTGGTGGTGGTGGTGGTGGTGGTGGAGGGGGGCATGCTGTGTTTGCTGGCTTGCAGTTTGACTCACAGTCTGCCAACAGAATTTACCAGCTGAGGCTGAGTCACAAGACAAAGGCTACACAACAAACTACCAGAGTAAAGAAACACACCGACACACACACACACACCGACACACACACCGACACACACCGACACACACACACATCTACCCAAAACAACAGGGTGTGATGTAATGGCTGACTGTTCTACGCTGCATAAAGGAGTCTGCTGAGTAACAACATGGAAATGTGCACACATGCTTATGTCCGTGGGCCTGACTATACACTGCAAACACACACACACACATATAAAATGAGGTACACAGCAGCATAACACACACACACACACATATACACACACGCACGCACACACGCACACTTGTAGAAAGTGATGGTTTTTAAGCCCATATGACGTCACCGGCAGGCAGACGGTGGGCGTGGTCTTCACCGGCTGGTTAAACATTCCTCCGTTTAAATACAGAGCAGCTTCTGTCATTCACCAACCGTGCCCTCCATCGCTCTCGCTCGCGCTCTCTCGCTCGCTCTGGCTCGCGCTCTCTCTCTCGCTCTCTCGCGCTCTCTCTCGCGCTTCACTTTTTTCCCCTCCCATTCTGCCATTCAGTGGTTAATTTATTTATTTATTTTTGTAGAGGGTGGTTCAGGTTAAGTGCTGGGTATTTCTCTATAGTACCCCTCTCTCTCTCTCTCTCTCTCTCTCTCTCTCTCTCTCTCTCTCTCTCTCTCTCTCTCTCTCTCTCTCTCTCTCTCTCTCTCTCTCTCTCTCTCTCTCTCTCTCCCCCCCCTCTCTCTCTCGGCTAAAGCCCTCCCCCCTCCTCCTCTCTAATTCTCCCTGGAATCACAGAACAACCCTCGGTGTGGCGTGGAGGCTCTCGGTCTGTGTGTGACTGCAGGACTCCTGAGCTGGTTTCAGACCCCCTGAGCTGGTTCGTTTGCAGTGAGCCGGTTCAGTTTGACCCGACTCCGAAGACCGCCTCGGGTTCAAGGTCTCCCCCTCTGCGGGTCTGCTGCATCCCTTGGTTCTCTGCTTGCCGTGGACGGGGTCTCCAGCGGTCTGCCAGTCAAGATGACCGCCCACCTGTCTGTGCTGGTGTGCGTTTCCGTGTTCCATCTGTGCCTGGGGGACCAGCCGGTCCAGGAGGAGATCATCACGACCAGTGAGTACCGAGTACCGATGAGTGCAGATGTTCAAGTAAGGATCACATCAGAATTACGGTTGGAAACCAGGGTTTTCCACCATGAGCAAGCCATGACTTCCTCCATGGCTCCGATGGCACGACCCGCCATTTCCCTCATGGCTGGACGCGCACCCCGGACTCTGTATACGGTGATGCTTTGACCGGGTAGGACGAACACTGGGGCACACGTACGTGTCGGGAAACAGATCGAAACGTGATGCTGATGTATCCATGACAACCAATAGGACTGTCCAACAGTGTTCCCACGTGTGTGACGTAGCTCGTGATACGTCACACCGTCTGTGTTAGCTGTGGTCCCAGCATCCATGTTGACAAGGGTGGAGAACTGTTGACTGCTGAGCGGACGGCACGCCAGCCACAATGGCTGCTACACCTTGTTTGTAGTCCCGCTACACCTTGTTTGTAGTCCTGCTACACCTGGTTTGTAGTCCCGCTACACCTTGTTTGTAGTCCTGTTACATCTTGTTTGTAGTCCTGCTACACCTGGTTTATAGTCCTGCTACACCTTGTTTGTAGTCCAGCTACACCTTGTTTGTAGCTCTGCTACACCTGGTTTGTGGTCCTGCTACACCTTGTTTGTAGTCCTGCTACACCTGGTTTGTAGTCCCGCTAAACATTGTTTGTAGTCCTGCTACACCTTGTTTGTAGTCCTGCTACACCTGGTTTGTAGTCCTGCTACACCTGGTTTGTAGTCCTGCTACACCTTGTTTGTAGTCCCGCTACACCTGGTTTGCAGTTCTGCTACACCTGGTTTGTGGTCCTGCTACACGTTTGTTGTAGTCCCGCTAAACATTGTTTGTAGTCCTGCTACACCTGGTTTGTAGTCCTGCTACACCTTGTTTGTAGTCCTGCTACACCTTGTTTGTAGTCCTGCTACACCTTGTTTGTAGTCCTGCTAAAACTGGTTTGTGGTCCTGCTACATCTGGTTTGCAGTTCTGCTACACTTTTTTTGTAGTCCCGCTAAACATTGTTTGTAGTCCTGCTACACCTTGTTTGTAGTCCTGCTACACCTGGTTTGTAGTCCTGCTACAACTAGTTTGTAGTCCTGATACACCTGGTTTGTAGTCTTGCTACACCTGGTTTGTGGTCCTGCTACACCTGGTTTGTGGTCCTGCTACACTTTTTTTGTAGTCCCGCTAAACATTGTTTGTAGTCTTGCTACACCTGGTTTGTAGTCCCAGAAAATCAGTGCCAGCAGGTTTGTTTCTCTCTGCCTCCTACATCCACTATATCACACCACTGTTCTACCGGAAGACGGACTGTCTGTCCAACACCACCGCCGCCACCACATCACCTCCACCTGTCACATGGAGAAAACAAAGGCTTATTAACGGAGAAAAACTTACAGATTCCAGCTTTAGGGAGGCAAATTAGGGTGAAGAAAGGAAGTTGCTCTTCCCCCCCCCCCCTGCGAATCTGACCTGACATATCACCTCCTGTCAGCAGATATGGTGTAGTACCGTAAATAGAGAAACGTAGTAACCGGGGTGTAATTACATGGTAATAACAGATAGGGATGCGCTGAGTTCGGCTTTTCACTGCCGATACTGATCTTCAAGTGTGGCTCTTTACGTGTTGGCTGATGACCCAGGTCCAGTACACTTCATCACTAGATGCTGTAAAGCAGTGGTTCTCAACCCGGTCCTCAGGGACCCCCTATCCTGCAGATTCTCTTTGCAACCCTGAATAGGTTCCTGTTTATAGTTATTCAACCAATCAGCAATGAATGTCAGAGTTTGCACACCTTGCATAATTAAGTGCTTTGAGGTGATTGGTCGAGTAAGTACAAGCAGGGCTGCCTATGCAGGGTTACAATGAAAATCTGCAGGATAGGGGTCCTTGAGGACTGGGTGGAGAAACACTGGTGTAAAGGATTTTTCGGGGGTTTAGAAGACAGATTGTGCGTTGTTGTTGTTGTTGTTAAGTTTATGAAGAGCGATTGTGTTTTATTTGGTTGTTTATTTGTACATCTGCACACGGGGAGAGCACGCAGAGTAGAACCCAGAAAACAGAAGCAAGCAAAACATAAAACCCAGCAGCCATGTCGAGGCTGCATGTGTGAAGTCAGCATACGTCATACATGATGACGTCAACGTGTGTTATCGCGAGTCCGAACGTGGCATCCGGCGGCTGTGAAAGTGCCGCGGGTTCAAACGCCACAGGACTTCGTGTCACAGTAACCTCGCAGCATCAGTCCAGGGCAAGTGTGAAGAAGAAAGACGAGAACGAGTCACAAAAAGCTATTTCAGGGGCGTCCGGGTGGCGTGGCGGTCTGTTCCGTTGCCTGCCAACACGGGGATCGTCGGTTCGAATCCCCGCGTGACCTCCGGCTTGGCCGGCCGTCCCTACAGACACAATTGGCGGGTGGGAAGACGGATGCGGGTATGTGTCCTGGTCGCCGCACTAGCGCCTCCTCTGGTCGGTTGGGGGAATAGCGTGATCCTCCCACGCGCTACGCCCCCCCTGGTGAAACTCCTCACTGTCAGGTGAAAGGAAGCGGCTGGTGACTCCACGTGTATGGGAGGAGGCATGCGGTAGTCTGCAGCCCTCCCCGGATCAGCAGAGGGGGTGGAGCAGGGACCGGGAAGAGTGGGGGTAGTTGGCCAAGTACAACTGGGGAGAAAAAAGGGAGGGACGGGGGGGGGGGGAGTCAACTTAATTTGTTCATTTTCCATCTGACGTGGTGCACTCTGCAATGTGGAGTAATAACACTGCTGTGTTTGTGTAGTAGAGACACACAGACCCACTCGTCCCTAGCGAGACATCATGTACCGCTCACGTGTTTGGCCTCGACTGACCCTACCACAGAGAGGTGGTGGTGGTGGGGGGGGGGAGGGGGGTCGCAGCGGGCTGTTATCGGTGGTCGTGGCTTGGACAACACGTACCCTTGTATCGCTATAAAAACTATACACGCCTGCTGTTCGAGCCCCCCCCCCTCTCCCTCTTCTTCCTACCCGTATTGGGAGAGCCCGTTTAGAAACGCTGGATTAGAGTTAGGCAGAACCACAAGACCGGTCCAGGTTCCTCTTCTCTGACTGGTTTGCCACCAGTTTGACATCATACCTGTGTCTGAACGAGAACAACAGAAAGATAGCATGTTGTAACAGAACACGATATGATGACAATAACACAACAACAAGATGACAATTATATCAATGATGATGATGATGATGATGATGATGATGGTGACAGTAGTACCCTTCTCTGTGATTTACTAAAATGACACCTCTTAAAATGCTTCATCAGATATCACAGACCCGAGCCCAGACAGGAAATGTGCGCATGACGTCAATAAATGGATAAACAGAAACAACAAGAGGTGAAGCAGGAAGAGCGGACAAACGCTGACGTCAGCGGTTTTCCTGCACAGGCATCTTCATCCTGCCACGCAGGACGAACCTCCTCATCTTCGTGGAGGAAGAAGCCCCTGCCTGGACTGGCAGGTGTCTGCTGCGTGTTTATATTTCAGAATAAAGGACACAATAAAGCCGCAGCAGCACAGAACGATCACAAGTCCGAGTCCCCAGCACAGCTCTCGTGTTTAGTGGGCTCGTTCCTCTGAAATCCTTCCTTGCTCAGAAGCATTTTGCAAACACAAACTCGGGTCTCTTCTGAACGGTCCAGTCGCAGTGAAAGTCTCGTTGGGACGCGGGGTGTGTCCGGGGCGGACTATTATGGTCTGCATGGTCGGGTACTCTGAGTCACCCGGGCTGGCTTGGCTGCCACACTCAGCAAACTGTCATCAGTCAAACGGCACACATCTGCACCAGCTCACACAAGGGCGAGTCCGGGAGCGTCTCATGACCAACGACACGGCGCACACACGTGCCAAAACCCCTTCCCCCGCGCCGTCTCCGGGCTCCGGTGACGTCATGGAAGAGGTCTGGCTGTCGGTCCAGTTAAGCAGCCAGCTAATAATATGGGCAACGTTCTCGGAAAAGGTTACTTTACATGTATGCCTACACAAGTGGGTAAAGTTTATTCTCACAACAGAAAGGTGTAGAAACTAGACCCCCTCCCCCCCTATTTCCCCTCCCCAATTGTACATGGCCCGATTACCCCACTCTTCGGAGCCTGCCAACGCGTGTAATACACCAGCCGGTCCGACGTGTCAGTGTCACGCTTTGCCTCGCTCAGGCGTGAAAAGCACACGCGTGTAGGAAGGTGCACTGCCAGCAGGGGGCGATGATTAACTCAATGCCAGCAACTCCCCACGGAGGAAAAGAAGCATACAGCGTTTTCCAAAACCCCTCCCTTAACCCAACCCAACCCAACCCAACCCAACCCTAACCCTAAGCCTAACCGGCCTTCACCTCTTAATCATCGCCCCCTGCTGGCAGTGCACCTTCATACACGCGTGCACTTTTCACGCCTGAGCGGATGCAAAGCGTGACCCTGACACGTTCGACCGGCGGGTGTATTACACGCTTTGGCGTGATACCGGCTTGTCCCCCGATACATGTCCCCCTCTGAACAGGCACCCCGACCGACCAGAGGAGGCGCTAGTGCGGCGACCAGGACACACACCCACATCCGGCTTTTCACCCACAGATACAGCCAATTGTGTCTGTGGGGGCGAACCGGCGATCTCCGTGTTGGTAGGCAACGGAACAGACCGCTATGCTACCCGGATGCCCCCAGTGGCCACTCTTTCAGGGATGAGGATGTGCACATCCTTGATAGGGAGGAGCGCTGGTTTGAACGGAGAGTCAAAGAGGCCATCTATGTGAAGAGGGAACGACCATTCCTGAACCGGGGGGGAGGGGGGGGCTAAGAGTCCATCTGCCACCATCTTACAATGCTGTGGTTGCAACCATTCCTAAATCCTCTGTGAATAGTACACATGGCCACGGAAACTCTAGTTAATGGCCACGCCCCTATTTGCATATGAAACTGGTGGTTGGTTTGGGTCGTTATGCCACTGTACTGTTTATAAGGGTGGGGTACCTGCAGTCACTGTATTGTTCATAAGGGTGGGGGTACCTGCAGTCACTGTATTGTTTATAAGGGTGGGGACACCTGCAGTCACTGTATTGTTTATAAGGGTGGGGGTACCTGCAGTTACTGTATTGTTTATAAGGGTGGCGACACCTGCAGTTACTGTATTGTTTATAAGGGTGGGGGTACCTGCAGTCAATGTATTGTTTATAAGGGTGGGGTATCTGCATTCACTGTATTGTTTATAAGGGTGGGGGTATATGCAGTCACTGTATTGTTCATAAGGGTGGGGGTACCTGCAGTCACTGTATTGTTTATAAGGGTGGGGACACCTGCAGTCACTGTATTGTTTATAAGGGTGGGGGTACCTGCAGTTGCTGTATTGTTTATAAGGGTGGCGACACCTGCAGTTACTGTATTGTTTATAAGGGTGGGGGTACCTGCAGTCAATGTATTGTCTATAAGGGTGGGGTATCTGCATTCACTGTATTGTTTATAAGGGTGGGGGTATATGCAGTCACTGTATTGTTCATAAGGGTGGGGGTACCTGCAGTCAATGTATTGTTTATAAGGGTGGGGTCACCTGCAGTCACTGTATTGTTTATAAGGGTGGGGTACCTGCAGTCAGTTTAGACTGAGGAGGTCACTTCGACGATGATGAAACGTGTTCCCCTCAATAGACGTTGTGTCCAGATGACCTGATTCATGTTAGAGTTTCCTACATGGATTACTGAGCATGCGTGAAGACGTGTTCTCGTGTTTGTCTTCAGGGGCAAGTTTTGACATTTAAATGCAGCCTCAAAGCATTTTCCTTTCCCCCAAGGGACGAGCTGTATGTCTGATGCTAGCAGCTCTGGGTTTGGCTATCCTGCACGGCTGGTTTGGCGTTATGAAGTGGGTGGTGCACAACTGGATGACTAAAACATGAGCAAGAAGGAACTTACATGTCATATGAAAGAAGCAGCAGTAGGTGTTAAACAAAAAGCTCAACATTATCCAACATTTGATTAGGTTTGATGCTTGATATGGTTTGACATGTTGTTCAATATTACCGGGGCAGATGCCGGTGTTAATCAGTCTTCTTCCTCCAAAATATGAGTTGGTCGAGAGTGGAGGGGGTAGTGTCCCTGATGTGAGCCATGACTAGTCTTCTGAAGCAGTTCTTGGCAATGGGGGTGGGAGCATCGGGCCGGTAATTGCTTAGACATTTAACTGAGGAGTGTTTGGGGACAGGGATGATGGTGGAGGTTTTGAGGCATGTGGGGACCAGTTACTGGGACGGTGACAGGCTGAGCAGCATGGTGGGGACCTCAGCCAGAGAACCTGACGGGCACGCCATCCGAGCCAGCGGCCTTCCATGTGCTCACTCTGCATAGTGATGCTCTGACCTCGGCAACTGACCGAGAGTGAGCACCTGGTCTTCTGGACTAGTCGGGTTTTGGTGGCGTTGGTACAATAACCGCCGGTGTTGCCTTGTTAAAAGATGCTACCGTAGCGTGAATCAATAGCAGTCTAATCCCAACACTAAGCCGGACCTCATCTAACTGTAGCAACCATGGATGACTAGACTCGCTTGCCAAGAGGTGGGGATGGGGGGGGGGCAAGCTTATCCAGAAAGGGCCAGTGTGGGTGAAGGTTTTGGTTCCAACTAAGCAGTTACACACCTATGTCTCCTAGTCAAGTTCCTCAGCAAAGACTCTACTGGTTGATCAGGGGGATCAGGTGTGTAACTGGGAACGGGTCGGACCCTTTCGTTGACTGGTTAGCACAGTCGCCCGTGGTGCGGGTGACTCGGGTTCACGTTCCGGCTGCGGCGGATTCCCGGCTGCCCCCTGAATTCACTACATTGGTGTCAGAAGTGGGATGGTGAGACCGTGAGGCCAGCGGAAGGGAGCTGCTATGCTTAAGTGCGGGGACGCACTTCCCAAAGGAGGGGAGGGGGTAGTGTAACGACCACGGATGACTAGACTCACTAGCCATTGGCTAACAGGTCGGACCCTTTAGTTGACTGGTTAGCGCAATCGCCCATGGTGTGAGCGACCCGGGTTCGCGTCCCGGCTCAGGCGGATTCCCGGCTGCCTCCTGAATTCGCTACATAACCATGCGCAGAACTTTGAAGTAGCACATGTCAGTAGGTAACACATGTCAGTAGGTAGCACATGTCAGTAGGTAGCACATGTCAGTAGGTAGCACATATCAGTCGGTAGCACATGTCATCAGAACACCAGCTTACGTCACTTCAGCATTCCTGCAGGGGGGGGGAGCCCTTGAAGGTTTTCTGAGTTCTTGGGGAACCTCCCTGTGGGTAGTTCTTCTCAAAGAGTCCCAAAAACTGTTTGCTCCGACAGCGCCGCGTGTCGTTAATGAGTCTAACCAACCCGTTCATTCGTATTTCCGTAGAGAACGTGGCTCTTCTGGGCGGCTGGCTCGAGAGAAGCCCAGAATCAGATGACATTCAGACGGCGGCCCGTCATGCTGTGGACCAGTTCAACGTCAACTCCAGGGCCAAGAAGAACTTCAAACTGGTCTCCGTCACGTCTGCCAAGACCCAGGTTAGTGTCCTGTGTACCTGTCTCAAACACACGCACGCACGCACGCACGCACACACACATACCGTAACGACCATGAATGAGAATGACTGGACTCGCTAGCCGGTTGGCTAACGGGGCGGACCCTTTAGTTGACTGGTTTGCGCAGTGCGGGCGACCCGGGTTCGCGTCCCGGCTGCGGCGGCGGTTCGTGGGCTGCCCCCTGATTTCGCTACAACACTACATAATGCCTCTTCGTATACATAACATGCAACACTACATAATGCCTCTTTGTATACATAACATGCAACACTACATAATGCCTCTTTGTATACATAACATGCAACACTACATAATGCCTCTTTGTGTACATAACATACAACACTACATAATGCCTCTTCGTATACATAACATATAACACTACATAATGCCTCTTTGTGTACATAACATATAACACTACATAATGCCTCTATGTATACATAACATATAACACTACATAATGCCTCTTTGTATACATAACATATAACACTACATAATGCCTCTTTGTATACATAACATACAACACTACATAATGCCTCTTCGTATACATAACATGCAACACTACATAATGCCTCTTCGTATACATAACATGCAACACTACATAATGCCTCTATGTATACATAACATATAACACTACATAATGCCTCTATGTATACATAACATACAACACTACATAATGCCTCTTCGTATATATAACATATAACACTACATAATGCCTCTTCGTATACATAACATGTAACACTACATAATGCCTCTTCGTATACATAACATGCAACACTACATAATGCCTCTTCGTATACATAACATACAACACTACATAATGCCTCTTCGTATACATAACATGCAACACTACATAATGTCTCTTCCTATACATAACATGCAACACTACGTAATGCCTCTATGTATACATAACATGCAACAGTACATAATGCCTCTATGTATACATAACATATAACACTACATAATGCCTCTTCCTATACATAACATGCAACACTACATAATGCCTCTTCGTATACATAACATGCAACACTACATAATGCCTCTTCCTATACATAACATGCAACACTACGTAATGCCTCTTCGTATACATAACATGCAACACTACATAATGCCTCTTTGTATACAAAACATATAACACTACATAATGCCTCTATGTATACATAACATGCAACACTACATAATGCCTCTATGTATACATAACATATAACACTACATAATGCCTCTTTGTGTCTACTGCAGGTGACCAACATGATCAACTTTAAAATCGAGGCGATCCTGGGAAAGACCAAGTGTCTCAAAGCTGAAAACCACGACCTGGAAACCTGCACCCTGGGCAAGAAGGTAGACCCGCGTTCTGTGTGTGTGTCTGCGTGTGTGTGTGTGTGTGTGTGTGTGTGTGTGTGTGTGTGTGTGTGTGTGTGTGTGTGTGTCATTCTTTATGAAACGACTGATACAAGACTGCTAAAGCTCTGTGGCTATTAGTAAATAAGTTAGTTAAACTTCATTTGTGTTTTTATTTTATTTTATTTTTTTTAGGAAAAACAGTTACAAAGAACGTCACACACACACACAAAAGAAAACACATATCCATCCTTCATATTCTAAGGCAGGGTCCGAAATGAAGGTTTTGGTCCACCTGCCCAAGATATTTTTAAGGCGGCGCAGTGGTCAGCGCGGTTGCCTCACAGCAAGAAGGTCCTGGGTTCGAGCCCCGGGGTAGTCCAACCTTGGGGGTGGTCCCGGGTCGTCCTCTGTGCGGGATTTGCATGTTCTCCCCATGTCTGCGTGGGTTTCCTCCGGATGCTCCGGTTTCCTCCCACAGTCCAAAGACATGTAGGTCAGGTGGATCGGCCGTACTACATTGTCCCTAGGTGTGCGTGTGTGTGTGTGTGTGTCGGCCCTGTCCACACTGTCTTCCCGCCTGCCACCCAATGACTGCTGGGATAGGCTCCAGCATCCCAGCGACCCTGAAAGCAGGATAAGCGGTTTGGATAATGGATGGATGGATGGATGGATGGATGGATGGATGGATGGATGGATGGATGGATGGATGGATGGATGGATGGATGGATGGAATAATAAGCTGGCCAAAGGAGAAGATGAAGGCCGCAGATATCAGGACACGGAAACTCCTCACAATGCACGGAGGTTTCCACCTGAAGTCCAGCAGCCTGAGACTGTATGATAAGTGAAAAGATGAGGGCTGAGAGTTAGTGAGTGTCAGGGCCACCATCCAGGATGAAACAAGGAACATCCATGAGTACACCAGAAAGAGGGCCCCCCAGGATGAACTGCTGAGTGAGTACCTCAGGCAGCAGAAGACAGCGTGTGGAGGAAGAAGAGGAGGTATCATGGAAGATCAAGCTCCTCCATGGGATGCACCATCGGCAGATAGAAGACGTAGCTGATATCGAGAAATCCTACCAGTGGGTAGAAAAGGCTGACTGAAGGACAGCGCAGAGGCTGTGATCATAGCAGCACAAGAACAGGCACTCAGGACCAGATCAGTTGAGGCTGGGGTCTACCACACCAGACAAGACCCAAGATGTAGGCTGTGCAGAGATGCCACTGAGACAGTCCAGCACTTAGTAGTAGCAGGGTGTAAAATGCTAGCTGGGAAAGCATACACTGAAAGGCATAACCACGTGGCTGGGATAATGTACAGGAACATCTGTACTGAATACAGACTGGAAGTCCCCAAGTCCAAATGGGAGACACCGCCAAAGGTGGTTGAGAGTGGCAGAGTTAAGATCCTGTAGGACGTCAAGTTCCAGACTGACAAGCAAGTGCTGGCTAACCAACCAGACATTGTGATGGATGACAAGGAACAGAAGACAGCAGTAGGGATCGATGTAGCAAACCTGAGCGACAGCAACATCAGGAAGAAAGAGCACGAGAAGCTAGAGAAATACCAAAGGCCGAGGGAAGAACTAGATCGGATGTGGAAGGTGAAATCCACAGTAGTCCCAGTGGTAACAGGAGCACTAGGCGCTGTGACCCCCAAACTCGGGGAATGGCTCCATCAGATTCCAGGAACAACACCTGATGTCTCTGTCCAGAAGAGTGTGGTCCTAGGAACATCTAAGATACTGCACAGAACCCTCAAACTCCCAGGCCTCTGGTAGAGGAACCGAGCTTGAGGAAGACGCACCACCCAAAAAAGGGTGAGAGGAAGATGTTTTTTGTTTTGTTTTCTTTGTAGAATCTGTAGGCAAGGGACAAGATTTTGGCATCAGAAGGATACTGGTTTCTGTTTCCTTTGTAGCCCCGAGTAGTATTGACCAAACACATTTGAGTAGGCCGCGATTTCTACAGGAGTTTACTTTGGTTGCACGCAAGTAAACAGTCCATGTGGGGGCGAAAGTGATGGAACGCAAATGTCGTGTGGGCCTAAAACACCTACAGAAAGTATGGATGTTTGTGTATTGTGTGAGGAAACGTTCAACTTATATCAACAACTTGTAAAACAATCCTAGTCTCTCAACTGCATCTCTACTCTCGCATCTCAAGTTTCTAATCCGACCGGCACACCGGAGAGGAACTCTTCATAGGAAATGGAAGTGAGCAGCCATTAGCTGCACTGGAAGCGGCATGGCCCAGGAGGTAGATCGGTCCCTCTAGTAATCGGAGGGTTCCTTCGATTACTGGCTCCTCCAGAGAGCATGCCGAATTGTGCTTGAGCAAGACACTGAACCCCTAAGTGCTCCTGATGAGCAGGTTGGCGCCTTGCATGGCAGCCTCCACCATCGGGTATGGTGGTTTTGTTTCACTGAGTGGACCTAGTAAACTGTGTTACATATTCTTATACTTGATAGCATAGAAATGTGTCTTTGGCCACACTTCATTATCATACAATCTCGAATCATTTCCCCTGACTCTTTTAAAGCTTCAGTCTGTAGGGTTAAGTGTTTATTTTCTCCGTTTGAAACATCATGGTGATGTGGTGGTTGTGTTGTACAGGCAGTCGCTATTCCAGTAGAGCAGTGTTGTGATGTGTCTCTATGCGTGCTCAATAATCCAGGTAAGAAAATCACAGAAAGGTGAATCAGTTCATCTGGACACAACTTTTACTGACAGAAACGTTTCATCATCATCTAAGTGACCTCTTCAGTCCCACCTGACTGCAGGTTTCCCCAACCCCACCCAAATATGGTGTGACCATTAACTACAGTTACAGTGGTCATGTGTACTATTCACACAGCACTGGGGAATAGTTGCAATCACAGCATCGTAAGATGGTGAAAGGTGTACTCTTAGGCCCGAGTGTTGTGATGTAGTTGGATGTAGGAGGCAGAGAGAAACAGACCTGTTGACTCTTGATTTTCTGGTACTACAAACAGGGTGTAGCAGCCACTGTGGCTGGTGTGCCGTCAGCTCAGCAGTAAACAGTTCCCACCCTTGTAAAATTGGATCCTGAGACCAAAGCTAACACAGACAGTCTAATGTTCATGACCACATCGGCATCACGTGTCAATCTGTTTTCCAACGTGTACATGTTTACCGCTGCACCAGTGTTCGTCCTACCCGGTCAAAACATTTCAGCAAAGGGGAATCCGGGTCGGCAGTTCTAACCCCGGCTTTGTTGGGCGTCCCTACAGACACAACTGGTCGCGTCTGCGGGTGGGAAGTCTGAAGTGGGTATGTGTGCTGGTCGTTGCACTAGCGACTCTTCTGGTCGGTCGGGGCGCCGGGGGAACTGGGGGGAACAGCGTGATCCTCCCACGCGTTACATCCCCCTGGTGAAACTCCTCACTGTCAGGTGAAAAGAAGCGGCTGGTGACTCCACGTGTATGGGAGGAGGCATGTGGTAGTCTGCAGCCCTCCCCGGATCAGCAGAGGGGGTGGAGCAGCGACCGGGACGGCTCGGAAGAGCGGGGTAATTGGCCGGATACAATTGGGAAATAAAAAAGGGGTGGGGGATAAAACATTTCAACAGCGGTACACTGAAGAGTGTCTCCAGCCATGGGAAAGGTGACTGGTAGTGTTATGGAGCCTGACTCCATCATGCGCATGGATGAAGTAATGATGTATTAAGGCAGAAAAATCATGGACTTCAGTTTGAAATATTTCTTTTGTAGCAGCCGACACTGCCCCACATTCTGTCAGAACCAAGAATCACATTCAAATCTAGGATGTTATAATGGGATTGTTTTAGGTTATGTCTTTATAATTACTCACGTATTCATTTCTTCCTCTACATAGCGCGTGGTGTGCCACTTCGAGGTGACTTTCAACCCCCGCAATAACAAATATGAGCTGGTCAGATCTCCCTGCAGTAGGATCTCTGCTTCCACCTCCTCTCCCACCACCTCCACCAGCTGAAGAGAAGCCCTTTATCCAGCTCTCTGACGGAGATCACCTGTTAGCTGGCACTTTGGAGTTTATTGCTGTAGCTAATATTATCTTCTCAAGTCTTGATATTGTGCTTAAATTGATGGACTTTCATTAAATAAACATTTTTTGAACCTCTTCAAGGTCGGTGATCTTTCTATTCGCTTTCCTTAGTAGTGCACAGTCCTCAAAGGGTAAAGTTGGCATAACTGTTTTGTTGGCTTAGCCACAAGCTAGGAACAAGCCACATACAATCCTCACAGGGCACAGTTGGCATAACTGTTTGGTTAGCTTAGCCACAAGCTAGGAACAAGCCACATACAATCCTCACAGGGCAAAGTTGGCATAACTGTTTGGTTAGCTTAGCCACAAGCTAGGAACAAGCCACATACAATCCTCACAGGGCAAAGTTGGCATAACTGTTTGGTTAGCTTAGCCCCAGGCTAGAAACAGGCCACATACAGTCCTCACAGGGCAAAGTTAGCATAACTGTTTGGTTAGCTTAGCCCCAGGCTAGAAACAGGCCACATGCAACCCCAGCGCTACAGAATCGGGAGGCTTCAGTGCAATCAAATCAGTGCAGGAGCCGATAATCGAATAAAATCCATCAAGGGGTGGTTAAGTTGTTATTGATTAAAGTTAAAAGTGAAAGTTAAAAGCAAGCAGGGCAACAGACAAACAAACTGTCAGCTTGGAACCGACAGGGGGAAGGAAAGGTCACAATTACCTGGAAAGACCCAGAAGATGAGCTACTACGCAGTTCAAAACATTGCTTTGTTGATTGGTCAGAAAAACAACAATTTCGAACTGACATTAGGCAGAATAATGGAACCCGCCTACTGATGCATAGCCATGCCAACATACTGATTTGGCGGGGTTTTAAGAGTGGAGCAGAGGAAGTAAAAACCAACTACAATGTTGGGCAATATTAAGAAGACATGCTGTCTATGTTAAATACCTTTGTTAAGGGGTGGGGGTCACATCAAATTCAAGAATGTTATTCAGGAGCCCAGATATGAAAAATAGGCCATTAAGTGAAACATTTCCGAGGTGACAACAGTTTACAACCCGCCTATGGCGCTGATTGGCTTATCGTTAGCCCCGCCCCCCGCCCCCGTGGCGCTGATTGGCTAATCGCTTGTCCAACTGAGAAACCACTGTTTCATGCTGGACCAGAAGAATCAGTCTGCTCAGTGGAGTGGGTCGGTTCAAAGGTCTGGACCCAGGCAAGTCAATACAGTACACAGGACTTTATTATTATTATTATTATTATTATTATTAATATTATTACTTTATTACTTCGCTCAAATACATACACAAAACCAGCAGTGAATTCTCCTGGGGGTGGGGGGGGGGTTAAGGGCTAAGGGTTAAGTGTCTTCTGGACAGGATGTTTAAGCCAAGCTCAGAGAGGTTCAGAGTTCAATGTTGAGGGTGATCTTTATTTTCTCACCTTGTTGCCATGTGTGAAGTTCTCATAACAGGAATCATGTCTATTTCTGATATCGCCTTTATTGTTTTGTTGCCAATGAAAAACTAAAACAATAAAAATAATTTTTGTGTAACCACCAACAGTTTGGAGCATGGCTTACAGTTTTACAGCTACTTGTAAAACGTCTGGTTTTACAGGTTGGACTTTACCAACCACTGTGGCCTGCAGGCAACAAAAACGAAAGAAGAAGAAAAAAAGACTGAAGTAGTCTTTGTCTCTGCTCCGCTGTCCCCCAAAGGTCATCTCGCTGACTTAGTGTCTCCTTCCTGTCCTTCGTACAGTGATTCTACTGACAGATGTCACTTTTACACCAGGTGATTATTTGTGTTGGGATTAGTCTGTCCTCTGTCTTCATCACTGCTGGGATTAGTCTGTCCTCTGTCTTCATCACTGTTGGGATTAGTCTGTCCTCTGCCTTCCTCACTGTTGGGATTAGTCTGTCCTCTGTCTTCCTCACTGTTGGGATTAGTCTGTCCTCTGTCTTCATCACTGCTGGGATTAGTCTGTCCTCTGTCTTCGTCACTGTTGGGATTAGTCTGTCCTCTGTCTTCCTCACTGTTGGGATTAGTCTGTCCTCTGTCTTCCTCACTGCTGGGA